>NC_079440.1:49394610-49629610 GCF_903798145.1 Danio aesculapii | reverse complement strand
TAATAATAATAATAATAATAATAATTATTATTATTATTATTATTATTATTATTATTATTATTATTATTATTATTATTATTTGGATGCTCTTGCTTTTGCCTAACCTGTACTGACTTTTGACTTTATTGATTGATTTGGTTGGTTAGCTTTTTGGTTGTTGTTTTTTTTTTTTTTGGTTGGTTGGTTGATTTACTGATTGATTGATTGGTTGTCACTGCACATATATCCATTGCAATTATAAGTTATCGACGTATCCCGCTACATATGTTTTAAACAATTAATCAGGAATAAATATAAAAACAAAAATAATATGTATAGATAAATATGATTTAAATTCTAAAATTTATTATTTCCATAATCTTATCAAAAGTTAGGTATCAACAGTGTCTATGTTTTTATGGACATCAGTAATCAAATTATTTGCCTTAACCTGAATAAGACAACAATATGATTAAACTGTGTTTTTTGGTGTCAGTAAAGTGGAAATTCATGGCTCAGTGCAGGAGAAAAAGACATTTAAAAATATGTTTTGTAATTTAAGTAGATTTCCCGGTGTTGGGTTGCAGCTGGAAGGGCATCCGCTGCGTAAAAAATATGCTGGATAAGTTGGCGGTTCATTCCGCTGTGCCGACCCCTGATTAATTAAGGGACTAAGCCGAAAAGAAAACAAATGAATGAATGAATGAATTTCAATAGACACAGATGGATAAAATGTGACAAAAATATTTATTTTGGATGTCTTTATATAAATATTTACATTAGAATGTAAAAAAGTTTGAATTCAGTGCATGAAAGACCAGTTTTTCCTTTACTTTCTGTCTCTCCTTAAGAGGCTTTGCCAAAACTCTCATTAACTGATGTTCTATCTGTCCTGTGTTGATGTAGTCGTATTTTATACACTTACAACTCGCAGTCTTATTAGACGTGAGCATTACTTTCCAACGTCGATTGCTAATTGAGCTTGGAAATAGGCTTAACAAAGGATTAAAAGATCTATGTTCCCTTTAATGTGACTTGGGTCCCTTAATAATTGTAGGAACCTGCTCAGGGACTCAGCAGGGCAGTCAGACGAAGAATTCATTTTACACAACCCTAATTCACACACACACATAGACACACACCAGTGTGCTAATGTGCCTTGTCAGATAGACCCGCATTAATACCGGTCTCCATGTCTGTAATCCCACAGCACCGGGTTACTGCTGTGTAATGTTACCCTTGGTGAATAACTTTAAGTTTTGATGACTGTGTTTCACCCCAATTTCTTTTCTCTCTCATCTTATGTCCTGAAGATGGTTAAAATCATCATTTTACTGCATTTTTGATTTTGCACTAAAGGTAATGTGTGGTTGGGTGATTATGAGAAATATCTTGATAACACTTCAGTTTAAGTTCTAATTGTTTATTAGTGCACATAAAGTACATATTCTGCATGATCCTATTCTTCCACCACTATATCATATTTTAAAGAGCCCCTATTATGCGTTTTTGAAAATGACCTTCCATGCAGTGTGTAACAGCTCTAAGTGAATGAAAACATACAGCTGAGGTTTAAATCTATAAGTGCAGCATGTTTAAAGTTATTGATTCTTTAACGAAATTGTTGACTCAGAGTTGAATAAACAAATCAGCTTGGGTTCGGATCTTTTGTTTGATCGCATCGATGTCGATATGGTAAATGACCAAATATGTACTTCCAGTTCCGGTAAAATGTGAATGCGCCTTTCCCTCCACACACTAGCAGAGGCGTAGGAGATCACGAGACTGATCATGACGTGAAGATGGCGATCACTGACAGATGGAGATTCAGGTGCAGGGAATAAAGGGTTAAAGTTAATTTTCACAACAATACCACAGTATAGCCAAATGTGTACTGTGTTTGTTCCTGTCATTTTTCTGATTTTTGATACAGTAATCTACGCTGCAATGTGGGATTCATCGGCCGTTTGCTATTGAAGGAGCAGCTGAGACTATGGGACTTTGTCAGACTTTGACAGGGACTTTGTCAGTAACTTTTACAGTTCATATGGACCAGTTTCTTCTTCCCCCGTATCAAAACATGTAAGTGTAATTAAAATTGTTGCCTCGTTTTGTGTAGTTAATATGCGTTTAATTGTGTGTTATAAGTTGTAATTGCCCCGCTCGGCTTGTAATCACGTATCTTTTATAGATCACTGTATCTCTCAGGTTAAATCTGTATGGGGCTTTTCACATATTGCGTCCAAACCACGTTGAAAATGCTACGCATGCTTCTTCCTTTACCGATTTAAATGCATTTCTGAACCCGCGATCCTCTGCTACTTGCCTTTGCTATGGCCACCATCAGCTCTTCCCACACACACTCAGCAGGTTCAATTTTCAAAATAGTTCAACGTTTGCCACGGTGTGGATTAATACTGAATGTGTGTCATTATTATTACTTGGAGTTAAGAGTAGAGTAATATGTTGGTCTTTAACTGCATTGATTTATTGCATTCCTCGGCTCTCACATACTCTCTGACTGCTATTTCATAGCCGTGGTGGGCATTTCTCGCTGTCTCGTGCTGAACGCAGTTGACCAATCACAACAGACTGGGTCATCGGACCAATCCCCACAGATTAGCTTCGCGCTAAGGAGGGGTTTGGGAACAAATGAATCGCTGAACAAATCATATGAGAGTCACTGGGATAATTAGGTAAAAATAAATGCATATTATAAGACAATGAAAGTGTTTTTTGACCTTGCACGCATATCAGCCTGTTGTTGGAGACCCCTAAATCCAAAATATGACCTTTCTTAATGCAAAATAGAGGCTCTTTAAACTTTAGTTGATGTGTAATATAGCTGTGTGAAAATAAAAAAAACATATCAGAATGAATGTAAAAAAGGATGTAAACAATGCGAAATGTTGTTTGACATCGTTAACAATTTAGATACAAATTCATATTTATCCGTCAAACCCCTGTAAACACCCACAATCTTCAAGTCTCTCTATGCAGCTGCTTTCTCTGTGTTTTACATCTCAAACAACAAACTCGCAAAAGATATGTGAATGTTTCATATTACTTACACATTGCTTATAACCTGAGTATATGTGAAAGACACTTGTCAGATTTAATTTTAGAGCGCAGGCATGATTTTAGAGAGCAGGCATTTTCTGTCTGATTCAGGCTCAAACGGATACGGCTTACAGCTACTCTGACTGACAGCATTTACACAGGGCAAAAGCATGTGTTATTAGAGGCGTGACGCTTTTCCTGGTGACGTGGAGCTGATCTGCGTATCACAGCACATTATGTTAGCTGACCAATCAGAGCCTCTTTGGGGGCGGGCCTTTCAGAGGATCTAGGAAATACGACAGTCGAGTAGCTGTATATAATCAAAGTAAGCCATATGAATGCTTTGCTTCTTATAAACACAACCAAGCCTTAAAAATGCACTCTGGACCACCCCTTTAAACCTAACTACTACCTTAAAGTGACAGTTCAACCAAAAATGACAATTTACTCACTATTTACTAGTTCTCAAGTGGTTTCAGAACTTTGTGATTTTCTTTGATCTGTTAAAATAAGTTAGAAACCTGTAATCAACCTGTAGGAAACACAAATTACAACATTTTTCCAACAGGTTCCAACATTCTTAAAAATAACTTATTTTGTGTTCAACAGAAAAAAAGAAATTCAAAGCGTCTTGTGATAAGTGAAGGATGAGTAAGTAATGTTTTAGTTTTAGATGAACTGTCCCTTTAAATAAATGTTAATAAGCTACAAATTAGTTTATTGGGGCAAAAGTCAAAGTTAATGGTTAATTAATAGTGAAAATTGTATCATAACATAAAGTGATCAAAATGGGTATTATATATATATATATATATATATATATATATATATATATATATATATATATATATATATATATATATATATATATATATATATAATTATTATTATTATTTTATATTATAATTGCTAGCCTTTTATGAGTAATTGAATTTGCAATAAATAGTATGTTAGTGGTATTATAATTAAGTTTCTGTGATGGTAAAGCTGCGTTTTCAGCATCATTTCTCCAGTCTTCAGTGTGACATGATCCTTCAGAAATCAATATTTATAATGGTTTCCAGAAAAGCCACATGAGCATCACATGAATTTTGCATGTGTTTCATGTGTGGGTTTCAGTATGTGAAGCTCAAGTGACACAGATTTGATGTAAAGGTCACTATTGTCAGTGCTGCTACTTAATATTTTGTAAAAAGCAAGGTTAAACAAAAATAAATAAATAAATAAAAAGCTCAGAAAACTTCTTTTGTGACTTCAAAATTGTCTTTTATTCCAATCATTTGAATGCTAATGTACATACAATTTCCAAATCTTTTACATATTCTAAATTATGTGCTTGTATAAACTATAATTTTAATATAAATGAGTGTAATTACAAAGACTAACTGGCAAAACAATGAGCCACAATATGTGTAGTAGATATGCCAAGAACACGCATTTGAAGTCACAATGATTATCCCACCTGTTATTTTATTTTATTTTATTTTTTTCTTCAAATATTTCCTAAATTATGTTTAACAGAGAAAGGGATTTTCACAGTATTTCCTATAATATTTTTTTTCTTTTGGAGAAAGTTATATTTGTTTTATTTCAGCTAAAATAAAAGCAGTTTTAAATTTTTTTAAATACCATTTTAAGGTCAATATTATTAGCCCCCTGAAGCAATATATTTTTCAATTGTCTACAGAACAAACCACTGTTAGTTATGCAATGACTTACCTTATTATTATTAATATTAAAATATTACCTTATTTTTGCTTATTTATTTTAATTAGTTGTGCAGCCATGATCTTCTCAGTGAAATGAGTATTCATTCAAATGCAGATTTTTTTTTCATTTAAAGGGGTCTTATTATGCTTTAGGTTTCTTAATTTCAACTTGCATGAAACAATCTAAAGTTACAAATTACAAAGTCCACTCCAAAGAGACTTATTGTCTACGCTACCACACATCTGTTAACACTTTCTGAACTCACTTGAATTGTGTTGTCGTGTGTTGTCAAGCACGCCATGATTTTGCCAAGTACGATGCCATCCTGTATTATTATCTATGTTGATCCTGGAACATCATTTTTGTCCAAAAATATAGTCCATACCTATTCCCGACTCCTAAACCCAACCATAACTGTAAATTATTACCAAAATCAGAGTGGAATAACAGTTGGATAACAATCATCTAAAACACAGGTGTCAAATCCAGTTCCTGGAGGGCCGCAGCGCTGCACAGTTTAGCTTTACCCTAATTAAACACACCTGATCAAACTAATTGAGTCCTTCAGGCTGTTTAAAACCTACAGGTAAGTGTGTTGAAGCAAGGTTGGAACTAAACTGTGCAGAGCTGCGGCCCTCCAGGAACTGGATTTGACACCTGTGATCTAGAAGTTGTTATGGCCAGCTCACTCCAGACCGTACCATGCAAGATCAGATACACAAAGGTATATAATGAAATAAACATTTATTGAAGGGAATAACAAAATATAACAAACTGTTAAGGGAATAGATTGAAATAGATAAGAAATCAGCAGAAATTCTCTCAACATAATATAATGTTCTATAACACAAAAGCATAAGATGGTAAGAAAAAAAATATATACAGTTGGAACAAAATGACTTCTCTGGGGAATAACGGTCCACCAGACGAGAGCCATTCTTCATAAAAGAGAGCCATTCTTCATAAAAGAAATTCTAATATATAGATCCTCATCCCATAAATTATCTAATTAACGGTGATGTCACACTGCAAGCCCACCGAAAGGTTAAAAAAAGGGAAGACAGGTTCGTAACAGAGTGTATAAACTGTAAGCCTAAATTTACCATAAACGATAAATATACTGTATCTCTTAATTCTGATTGGCGGATTGGAATGTTGTTTCAGGATCAACATAGATGTTGATTCAGGCACATGTCCTGCTTGGTGAAATCAGGTTAGGATGTTGTCAACATGTCTAATGCTGTGATCACACCCGACGCGGTACGTTCGGATAAATAACAGTTTTCGCATATAAACAGACACGCGAACATTTTGAGTTTACTCGCTTCATTCAAGCGTCAAATTCACTTTACAACAGATGCAGATTTGCCTCATAGACGGGGCTTCTGAGCTCATAAACTCCTCCAGAAGCTATACCTAAATGATGGAAGTTTTTAGCTGTTCCTCCGACTGAGCCGAGTTCAGTTTGATGAACTCTTGTCCATTGTCGGCAGGAGGACTTTCCCCTGGGATACCAACAACAGGCGTTACGTCATAATCACTCCCCTACAAGAGAAGGCTCCTGATTGGTTAGCGCGGCGCGAATGTCTGATGAAGTTCAGGTTTTACAACTAGAGCGATTCTTGTGAAACACGCGTTAAGTGCATCAATTGCGCAAACCGCTCAACTCACGCTGCATCAGTCATGCAAATCGTGTCATGCGCACCTCCTCATTCGCATGTATCATGACACAGGATGTCTGTTCGCGTCTTTGCATTGATTTAACATGTAAATCACTTGCGCTTGATGCTTCTTCCGCATCAGATGTGAACGCAGCATAAGAGTCGCTGCTTCAGAGATCTAACATGGTAATACACATGTAACTTCCATGTAACAGCATTATGTGTTTTTGTGTGCATATGACAGCTGTCTCAAACAAAAAACAATCCTGAAAATGCAGATGTTTTCTTTGTAAATAAATAAATAAGACAATTCATGATCCAAATTTTTTAAACGCAAAAGTGCCTCACGAGTAAAAAAAGTATCCCCCAACAATATCTAATATTCAAGTCAACATTGGCAGAAAAGAGCTTATACATATCTCATGCTCGCAAGGGTGCGAGTGTTGCATTTTTCATCATTTTTTTATAACCATTCTAATCTTGAGAGGGAGGAGAAAGAGTTGGAAAGTGTTTAACGAGGCCAACGGGGTTATGCAAATCAGTTCTTCTTATTTTGGCCCGCTGATTTGTTTTTATTCACACTTTTGGGTTTGCACATTCCTCTCTGTGCTGATTACAGTGTTTACTTTAACACATCATAAACCCGAGCTCAGCAAAGAAAAGGGTCAGATGGAACAAAAACAAGCAGGAGCAATAAAAATCATCATCCATTAAAGATATCTCAAATCAGAGAGTCTGCGTTAGAGAAATGATCAAGCTACGACTGATCCACTGGGAGTGAATGCATTGGAAAGCCAAATTGAATATGGATTAATATACACACCTGCCAGATATCCAGATGACAGCTGTAATGGCTTCAAGAAGTTCAAACGTGATATTGATTGAGCATTATGACGGCGAAAGCTGTGACAAGAAATCGTCTTGCAGGTGTTTTACAGCTGTGACCAATTATTTTCACACTAGAGTGTAGGATCAGGATCGATAACAGAATAAATATATATTAGCGTAATTATTCAGGTGTAGTCTGCGGCGCGACCGAAACGAGTGTGTGTTTGCTCCATATTTTAGCCTTAATCACCTTGAAGACAGTTATGTTGCTATCAGGCCTGCTTTAGGACTTGACGATGTAGACACGGACAGTTTTCTGCACAGACCAGCATATTTCAGTTGAGTGAGTAAGACACAATGAGAGCAATACTGAATCCACTGCCCTGGGAGAGGGGAGTCTATACTGTATCTAATTGAAATGGCAACCTGAGAGACAAATCAATGGTTGCAGGCAGTGTAACAGGAAATGCCGGCCACCGGGTGTTGAGTTTATTATTAGGTTACATCACAATCTGATAACCTCTTGCTTTTGGAGCGTTCCATTTGCCTTTAAAGCCACTACACGCTTCAGGCAGTGTTTTAGAGCAGCGAGTGTACGGAGATATCGCATTGAAAAAGACAACTTCCACTAATGGAGCATCAGACTGGAATCGCTAACACAAATAAGAGACTTGAAAGCATTTACGCAACCGAAAACAAAAATGGGTTTAATTTTTGCTTCTTTTTTTTTTTTGGAGTTATTATATGGATGCTATTTTAAAAGTATGTTTTTATATTTATTGTGTTTTTACTTAGACTTTTACTTGAGCCCTGGGGGTTGGTTATCTTGTTGTGTCTGGTTGGTCTTTGTAGGCCCTTAAGCAAAAGAGTGAATTAGGAGGAGTGCATTACTGCACAATGTGGTCTGACTAACTTCATTCATTCAATATTTCCAAGGAAACACATCCAGAAATACATCACTCTAACTACATTTCTGCAAAACCTGGAATGCATTGCTCTTTATACTGCATTTTTTAGATTATATATTATCAAGATAATATAAAAGACTCACTATTGGAGATAATTTATTGAACATCACAATGCCATGTAAAAAAAAAAAAGAAAACTCTATATACACTACCTGGCAAAAGTCTTGTCATCAATCTCAGTTGTAGGAGCTGGACTTCTAGTTGATCATTTGGAAAAGTGGCAGAAGGTAGATTTTTCTTATGAACCTGCATGGACCCAAGATTCTCACAAAAATCAGTCAAGTTCGGTAAAGGAAAAATCATGGTTTGGGGTTACAATCAGTTTAGGGTCGTGCGAGAGATTTGCAGAGTGGATGGCAACCTCAACAGCCTGAGGTATCAAGACATTTGTCAGCAGGATTGTGCTCCTTCTCATACTTCAGCCTCCACATCAAAGTTCCTGAAAGCAAAGAAGGTCAATGTGCTCCAGCAGTGGCCAGCCCAGTCACCAGACATGAACATTATTGAGCATGTCTGGGGTAAAATGAAGGAGGAGGCATTGAAGATGAATCCAAAGAATCTTTATGAAATGCAAGAATGCTTTCTTTGGCAAAATTATATTTTATTTGAATAAAATAAGCATAATCTAGAGGTCTTTGCCTTTCATATAAGCTACTTCTGATACCAAATGATCAACTAGAAGTCAAGTTATTATTGGTTGTTCCTAAAACTTGGATAGGCAACAAGACTTTTGTCAGATAGTGTAGGTACAGAATGTTTGCAAATTGCAATATTTTTGCCAATTGTTTAGTATTTGGCACTACATATTAAGGTTGGGTCAATAGACGATGCCATCATCCATCAGCGATGGCCTATAGACATCACAATGCATCACAATCCTCCACCACGTCCCCATTGCAGCAGCAACCCGCTTGCGAAAAACACACACTTAGGCCCTGTTTACACTGACATGTTTTAGTTTTACATTGACACAACACAGATCACTCTGTCTATTCATACCAGAGTCCCGTGGAAAAAGTGATGACAGGTGGTAATTTGTGTGCAACCTATCTTTATTTATGTATGATTTGATTACTTATGAGTAAAACAAAGACCATGCGGGTCAGGTAGTTGAAACGGTGAGCTACGAATAATTAATATGTTATGAATTAATTCATTCATAAATAATTAATTCACCGTCACCTATGACAACGATGCCATCGTTCATCGCGATGTTTCACATTAGACAATGTATGGTGCCAAATTGGTCGATAGCATATATATGTTGTTTTAAAGCATGGGTCTCAAACTGGACTCCTGGAGGGCTGCAGCTCTGCACAGTTTTGCTCCAACTCTAAGTAAACACAGCTGACCAAAATAATCACGTTGTTCAAAAGAGTCTCGAACTCCTTGATTATTTAAATCAACTGTGTTTGATTAGGGTTGAAGCAAAACTGTGCAGAGCTGTGGCCCTCCAGGAATTCAGTTTCAGACCCATGTTTTAAAGGAATAGGAATCAACCTTTTTCAGTTCATGAAGCTTCTGTTGAACATAAAAATATATTTTATTCTTATGTGTTTTTTTTAACAGTCTTAGTACATGATATAACTACAGAAGTGTCAAGCTTTAAATAGGGAACTTATCCTAATTGTCAGTCTTTGGTCATTCAATTCAGTTCAATGATCTATGCTAAGCTAAGCTAAAAGTTTAACAGTTGTAAAGTGGAGTGATCCTTTATTTATAAATTCCATCTGTGGAAAACTTTGATGCTTTGATGTTAGCAAGATAAATCTGAATCTTAAAAAAAAAAACAATTGTGCGTGGACTGTTTCCATTCTTCTTCTTTTAGTCCACAGCTTTATCACAACCACATTCTTTAATGCATATCATGTAAGTTTAGAAATGAAATGTCCAGTAAGTGGTAGTTAATACTTTGGGTTTCACCTACCATACACAATAGTGTAACAAAAACAAATGTGCAGCCACGTACAGTATATTTAGCTTATCTATCCATATATACACACACACACACACATATATATATATATATATATATATATATATATATATATATATATATATATATATATATATATATATATATATATATATATATATATATACACTATTGTGTTTGCTTATTTTATTGTTGCACGTCTATATGCTTAGCAGGACTCCTACCTAAAAATCATATATAAAGTGGGAAGCAATACAAACATTTACATCACCTTCACCTCAATATTATGCCCCTATTATTCCCCTATTATGCGTGTGATCATAATGTGTGTGCAAAACCTGCCACTAGTGCAGTGTTGGGTGTAATTAGTTACAAAGTAACTTATTGTAATTAGATTACTTTTCCGCAGAAAAATAAAGGACTACTTTTCATTTTCAGATAATTTAACCACAGTTACTTATAATGTACTTGTTTAAATACTGTACTTACATATAACTTTTCTGGGTCAATCAGTTGAGAGAAGCAGAGTAATTAATTGATCAGGTAGATTGAACATGCTTGCGAAAACAATGAACTGGGTCATAATGTATGTCTATATACTATAAATTAGGTTAGATTTAGGCCGTGATGTCAGGTGACCAAAATTCGATGTCTAGTCTGTGTCTAAGAACAATGCTATTTTGACGTTGCTATTTGGTTGATTTTAGGTTGTGTTGGAAAGTGACCAAAATCCAACATCGAGCCAACATTTTAAACCAACATCATACTGATGTCAAATACTGACATTTATTCGTTAGCATTGGTGTAAATTTTATTTAACAGTAGGCGGGGACGATAAATATTAAATTTTCTCATGAGCAACTTTTGAAGGGGACAAATGATAATGTCAAATTGTACACATATAAACGTACTTATATATGTCCAGAAGTGTCCACGTTAATTCAGCCACTTAATGACAGAACAGAAATTTAATAATGATAAAATACACTGGGGTCAGTTCAGATGTAGCACAGTGCTTATTTATTAAACGCACATATGCTAATTGTTATCCCAAGTCGTCACAAATAAAACAATGCATGGGAAAGGCTTTGGCGTGTTAGTTGCAGTGCACTAAGCGTACAATCTAACAAGCTAACGTTAACTAACGTTAGATAAGTAATATTTTAATCACTAGTATAGCAGATTAATGAAAAAGTACATCGATAATCAGCATTTTTGCCACAACGAATTTATGAATGAGTCTGCATCAACTTCATTAAAGAAAATTGCTTTATTTACTGTGAATTAAATACCCTACTTACTGGAGTACAACAATAACTCAGCCGCCACAGTTTCACATGTCCTCTCCCCCCCCCTTTTCTAAACTAAATTTAACATTCCCATGACATAGAGTCAATACGTCTCTTTGACGTCATGTTGATGTTCTGTGCCTGCTGGGTATGGTATGCATGGAATATTGTGTCATAGTTTTGAAATGGGTTGTGGTTCGATACATATCATGTTCATTATTCTTAATGTGTTTCATTTTATAATAAATCTAAGCCAAACATTTCCTGTTTGGCTCAGATTTAAAGAATTAAAAGAGTTTAATTTCTATTGTCTATGTGGTGTTAAGATTTATATGTAGTGCATCTATATGTTGAATGTTTAGTGTCTAATCAAGCCTTATTGAGTAACTGAGTTATTTTTCAAACATTGTAATTAAAAATGTAATTTAAATACAACGTTAATGTTGTAATTGGTAATTAATTCCCTTTTTGAAGTAACTTAAGATACTTATTGTTGGGATGCTTACAGTGCAGTGAATTGTAAATATATGTGTTTTTGAAATGTAGGCAAGCAGAATCACATATTTCTAATGAGCCTGAGAAGGAGATTCTTCAACATGTGTCAGTGTCATATCTTTGCAGTTTTGTAGATTCGTTGTTTATGGTTTCGAGCGTCATTCAAAAATCTGGGTCAATTAGTTGCATTCATCTCAAATTAAATTTCCTCTTTGCACAAGTAGTTTGCCAATTCCATTAGACACGTCTGCAAATAGGCCTAAATTCACATCGAATCCATCTTTATTTAGTAAAAAAAAATCATTCAAGTCGATTCCAATTAGGTTATTTGCTGGTGTGAATGCATTCGGTGAGCAGCAGCTTGTATTCAGTCTATTGTCATTTTGCCACTGTGAAAAATTGCAGCATAATGGCTCCAGGCCCAACACTTCTCCTGTGTCATTTATAGGAGACTGGGACGTGCCAATAGAGCGCTCCCAATTCCAAATGTCAAAATTTCAGCTTAATATCGATTTTAGTGATTTAGACCGCTGGCGGTTCTCATTCCTGATCAGTTCCATCTTTGGATGAAGTTGAACTGTAATTGACCTCAAGATTGCATCTGAAATTGGAAGCAGCCTCAATCTTGCTTTTACTTATCTAATGATTCCGATGATTGATAGTGGGATTGTCAAGAGGCTGTTAGCGTGAGGAAACATTGTTCATGAAAAATGTATGGATTTGGCTTTTTAGTATGCGTAGATAGATAGTCTGAACTAAAAATAGAAAGAAGCTTATGTGCATCATCGAGGATTTCAAATTATGTCATTTAATCACCCTAGTACAGTATGTTTCCCAGAGATGTATGGCTTGTCTTGTTATTATTGCAGTTTGTTGGATGGTATTCTGTTGGTTTGAAGCTTCAAAAAGAACACAATGGCATCAAACAATTAATCTACTGTACAGTGCTCAGCATAACTGAGTACACCCCAAATATTTTTATTAATTTCTCAGTGAATATAGGCAATGTATTTTGGTGCATTTGAACAAAACAGATATATTCAAACAGACATATTTATTAAAATAATATTTTAGTCACAGAACCTCTTTAGAAATGAAAGATAATACAATAAAATTTAGAAACAAAACAGATCTCGACACCCACTGCTATAGCATGTATTTACTATACTAAATTTAGCACAAAATTTGTGTCACAATTTGTTTGGTTACTGACATTATTTCAAATATAAACCTTTGTGTTTAACAGAAACAAAAAATATCATGGTAACACTTTATCTTGATGGTCCCTATTGCACGTTTTGTTGACTAAAAGTTGTATTGTAACTACATGCCAATTGATTCTCATTTGAGTATTAGTAGACTGTCTGCTTAATATCTGCTGATACTGCTACTTCAGAAGACATTTAACTGACTATAAGAAACTCTGCAAGTACATGTCTATTTACACTAACCATAACCCCAACCTAACAGCCTACTTCTAATCTATTGCGAATTAGTTGGCATGTAGATGCAATGTAGCTTAAACTGTAAATGTAAATGTACATAAATGTAACCTAATGGACTGGGATGTATCCAGCTACAGACTCGCAGACTCACACACGTTTCAGGCACACACAATCTAGCACACACAATCCAGGCAGGGGCGAAACATATAGGCTGCGTCCGACACCGCCTACTACTCAGTTGGTATTGCATTTGAATTTAAACGTACTACTCGGCCGTTAGAAAAGTACGTTCTATACTGTATGAATGTAAGAAGTATGAATGGAATTCGAGCGTACTACATCCTCCATTTTGTCATGGTCACGTGACCTACCTGCATCAGTTGCATCGCTTCACTCCCATTCATGAATTCTCTCGCAGGGCATCATTGGACAGCAGCGTGCATGGGATGCGCACTTCAGAATCTCGTCGGAAATAGTAAGTAATCCGGGTACTTCTCGCATAGTGATTTTCAAATTCTATGATTTTGGACATAATACTCGGCTCGCATACTGAATTTAGCGTAATGTATAGTATGGAAGTATGTGGTTTCGGATGCAGCCATACTGTATGATTAATGACAGATCGGTCTTCTTCTATTCTTTCTTGTTTAACGATGACTAACTCCTTAGAAGCATTATCGCAAATTTCACAAATATAGCGATCGAGACCGCCCATGCTACGATTGCCATTCATTGGACTGTGAACAGTTTAGAGTTTCCCATTTTCGTCATTATTTCATTATTATATCGTAGCAATCATTTTAACATCTGTGCAGTTTTGGATCTTATATTATTTAATAAAAATAATTGGTTAAACACTTATGACTTTATTCACGTATCCACATACACAAAGAAAACAAAATAGTAGACCATCTCATTGTTGAATTAAGTGTAATAAACTAATTTAGGATATTAATGTTGCCATACTTCATACAAAAATAGTTCAGAAGTAAAATATAAAATACAAACAATATTGTGTCACATTAAAATGATTTAGTTAATAATTTAAAATGAATATAGTTATAAACTGATAAATTACTTTATCTAACGTATACTGTATATATACATATATATATATATATATATATATATATATATATATATATATATATATATATATATATATATATATATATATATATATAATTATTGATGTTTTTTTTATTAATAATTATTAACAGTTAATTTGAAAAATAAAACACTATTTTTGTTATTACCACAAATTACCAGTACTTTATAATTATAACAATATATGACTTACTATAAATTACTATAGTATTTAATGTGGGAAATCATTACTAAAAAAGTTATTAGAAAATTAAGCAAATAAATACTTTTCAATCGCTGGAGTAAAATGTTAATATAATGTTATTATTTATTAAATGTAAAAAGATTTATAGAATCCATTATATAAATTAAACCTGTCCAATTAAAATTATTTATACATCTCTGAAAAAGGTTTCAGCAAGGCCAGCAAACGAGTATCTGCTATATTGACTCTGTCAGATAAATAATAACTGAAAACACAAAACTAATCACAAAACTGAAAACTGTTCAGTCTATTTTATTAAATGGCGATTGGAAACAATGTTCCCTGTTCGCCCGTCTCGATCGCCATATTTGTGAAATAGTATACACTATTGTTTATTGTGTGCAATATTTATCAACAATATATATATATATAAATATATTGATGACAATGTCCGAGAAGATGTTAATAACATTAACATCCGTCGTAGATCGTGTGTGCTGGATTGTGTGTGCCTGAAGCGTGTGTGGGTCTGCAGCAGGATATTATTGAATGGGCTTCACTATCTGCTGTGAAGTTAAATGATATGGCTGTAATTTCACGGTAATTTAATGTTAAAAAAGTCACATTGACTTACTTTGTCTATAATCTACAGTAACTACCTCACAGTAATTTACTGTGAATATATAAACAGGAACTTACTATGATATTTACAGTGAATTTAGGGTCAAATATTTTACAGTGTAAGCTGCAAAAAAGGTTTCAGTGTTTAAGTGACACTTTAGTGCCATCTAAAAAAACATGTTTAACGTTTATTAAGAAATCCTGTTGGCATGTTGAGTGCTAATGCTAAATGAAAAACATTCTTGACACAAACCTAATTTATTTGAATAGTCAGAGTCATGGTCATTTAGCTTGTATGAGAGATAAAAAGAATAGTACTGGCAGCATTTTGGTTTGCTGCAGTATTTAAGGGAAAATATGCTTTGATTTTTGCCGCTCATCACATTTTGTGGTACTATTTTTAAAATAATCGTGTCATTTGCAGCTCATAAAACATGTGAGAGGAAGCTTGAAGGGGCATTTCCTTCTCATTTTCACCTTCAAATTAATGACTGCGATACTGATTTGTCAAGATGTTTATCAATGATGCTTACAATATCATGCTTTACTGTATTTGACCCTGCAGATCAACTAAACATGTTTTTTATTGCCATACAAAACCAAAATGACTATGTGGGTGATGACGCAATTTACAACAGGACCGTAATCTGTCAAAAAGATAGACAACCTTCAGATATTTCCACCACTGCATGTCAATCATTCAAAATCCAGTGCCATAAAAGAAAAAAAAAGATCCCAGATGGTGCAAATTCTCCAAATGAAAAGCACAAGTCTTTTTGCTCTGCCAAACGGAGACGCGTTTAGATCTCAGCATGCCACCGAGTGCTAAAATGCCCCTCCAAATGTCAACAGCAGCATAAATACAAACGCATTTGCAAACACAAGCACATTGTTTTGCGTTTTGTCAGGGGAGCGTTTTCTCGCCCTGTTCCTGGTCTATATGAACCCCGGATGGCAATCGACTCAGAGTCAGCAGATCAGCTCTGACTTTATCACTAGAAAGAGGGCAGTCGGCCCATCAGGACGAATGACAGTTCACAAGTCGCCGGAGGGGCCAAACGCCGACTCTTAACAGTCAGCCTGCGAGGCTTCGACACAGTGTCACAGATCACTCCCAGCTCCTCTGGCTCATGAAACTGCCCCTGATTCATAGACACTCAACCCACCGCACACAAAGTAATGATAGATGGCAGTTGTTGAAAGAGAGCTAAACTGTGGGCTTGTTTGCTCTCGTGACAGCGGAAATGAATATAGGTGCTCAAAAGTCACGGCTCTTAAGTAATTCATAACAATCAGGAGTACGGTGAAGCAGAATCTGTAATTTGTCATGCATTAACAGCGCTCTTTTGTCACGGTGAAACCTTGGCGTTATCGCCGGCTTATCGCTGTTATCACAAAAACTACAGTATTTACGGTTCGCTATCGTTGGCGGGTGTAATGTTCAGACGCTGGAGCTGATAAATGGCCTTTGTTATGCCAATATTCCAAGCATTGCTAACTGCACACATGGGAGAGACAATAGGCAAGCTGTGATTTTAGAAGCTATGGAGAGGAATATACAGTTGAAGTCAAAATTATTAGCTCTCCTGTGATTTTTCTTTTTCAAATATTTCCCAAATGATGTTTAACCGAGCAAGGACATTTTCACAGTATTTCCTATGATATTTTTTCTTCTGGAGAAAGTCTTATTTGTTTTGTTTTAGCTTGAATAAAAGCAGTTTTTAACTTTTTTTAAAACCATTTTAAGGTCAAAACTATCAGCCTCCTTATGCATTTACTAGATTAACTTGCCCAATTAACCTTATTAAGCCTTTAAATTGCACTTTAAAGGGCACCTATGATGAAAATCATTGTTTGTAAGCTGTTTGGACAGAACTGTGTGTAGGTGTAGTGTGTCCACAATCATATTGGAGTAATAGCAAACACAATAAGTCTCTTTTTTTTTTAATTCCTGATGTTAAAATAGGATCCAAGTCCCTTCCTTTTTGAGGCCCACCACAACGTGACGTAGGAGTGCCCACCAGCCCACCAAAACAGACGCGAATTAACATGTCTCTGTAGTAACACGTATAATCCTATCCACAAGACAGGATGTGCGCAAAGCAACTGGGATTAAAAGATCTGTTCAGCTCTCTGTGATCATCTACACCTCAAGAATGGGTTTTACACATTTAAAACATTTTTAAAACAGTGCATGTTTGTAATAAATACAGTAAAATCAATGTAAATTCATCCCCACAGCTTTAAATCTGGACTTTAAATCAGGTTTATTTTGTACATTAACATAGCGGAAATTCATACAGCAGTGGATATTAACATGTATCATGTCTCATTTGAACTTTATAACGACTTTGTGTGTGACTCGTTGTTGCAGAAAGGCTTGAATGAACTCTACAACAAATATATCAAGTAACAATTGGAAAACTGTAGGGAGATCTGCTTCATTCTTGTTTGTTACTGTGCTGTTTGATCTCTATGGTTCTTACAGGCATGTGGGAACGGTGGGCTGGTAGAACCAGCTCATTTGCATTGAAGGCACATGCAACAAAAACAGCTACACTGTCATAACAGCTCAAATTTACAGACCCATTCTGGAGACCCAAAAGACTTAACTTAAATCTTGAAAAAGGGGTCAAATATGTGCCCTTTAAAGGTTCTAGATACCCTCGAGTATTTTTTTTGAGATTTTAACAGATTTGTGTGTGTTGAGCATCAGTTGAGGCAACATTCGCACCTGTCAGCTTTAATTGTGGGGGAAAATGGATAATAATGAGTTTTTGTCAGCTAATTTTATCTTCCGGATTTAAAATAATTCTTGGGGCGTGATCAAAATTGCGTGCATTTGCTAGTGGAGTGATGACATGTCGGTTTACCATTATTATTCATAGCGGGGTTTTCTTATCCTATGAGTAGACCCTGCTTCGTAATTATTCATGAGAGCATGTGCTTTCCGAAGGCAAGGCAGACCTGCCAAGCTGTAACCCAATGACTGGGTAAGACCGCGCACAGCACGGGTCGTATGTGTTTGTTTCCATGATCCATAGGATTTGTTGCATGTTTTTCCCCGTGATTGTGTCAAGGCCGATACAGCAAAGCTGTTGGTTTGCAGCAAGCATTTTTGTCAGAAGAGCTGTATGAGAATTGGAGAATGGTGGACTTTGTCTTTTATAAGTTGATTTCGTTACCATTCAGACACATTGCCTAAATCCATGCTGCTGTGTTCGCCTATGTCTAAAATCCTCCAGATTATTGGCAGGGTAATTGGTTGGAGTAGATAGGGCAAGAGACCGGCTGCACTGCTATCCACTGTGTTTGCATTCAGACCCGGAGATTGAGGAGAGAAGTCCTCCTCATTTACAGTGTTTATATAAACACGATTATCTTTATAATGATTTAAAAGTTTTTGGTTATGTGTATATGAAATTGCAAATAGCATATGTAGCAGGGCATTAAATACTTACTGTTTATTTCTTTGCACTTTAACTTTGTAAACTATAAAATCATGGGTCTCTTCAGGGTTTTGTCTCATTTTGTGAGCCGACTGACATCAGTTGTTCACGCCCCTTTTTCCCCTGCTCTGCTGGCCATGCCCACTCCAGCCTCTGCTCGCAGCACTCCACGCCCATCATGAAGCATAAAAAAAAAAAATCTGCGGTAGACTTGAACTGAAAGAGGGGGGTTTCAAGCTGAATACTAGTATCTTGAAAAATCTTTCCTTCCGTTAAATGGAAAAAAAAATCTTCTTTCCATTAAACAGAAAAAAATATATACTGTTTACAGGGGGCTAATAATCTGTTTCTGTTTTTTGGGGTTTTTTTGCTTTTCAAATCATAATTCAGCTCTCAGTATATTCATTAAAAGCTGGATGCACTTTTTTTTGCCCATAACTTTGGATTTCCATAAGCTCATTAGTGATCATGTTCCTGCTACGGATCAGCAGGGTTGGGGCGAGTGGTTATTATGCAACAGCAAGGCTATGCTGTTTAAATAGGAATATTTTAATTAATAATTCTTTTGTGTGCAAACTCATTCAAATTCTGGGAGTGAATGAACACTCTAAATCTTGTTACATACGGAGTGAGAGTTGAAATGCATGTAGGCTGCGGTCAAACGTTCTCCTTTTTTCTATATAATGTGAATATTTTAATATTCCACTGCTTATGGCCTGTGCTCAGCCCGATTAATATTGTATGTAAAAATGCATTTCTATGTGGAGGACCTAGGTGTGCGCGGTCCAATGTATTTATTAATAAATAAAAGCACGCTGCATTATATAAAATGATGAAAAATGTAACAAATGTGATTCCGCTCATGTGTTGAGGCGGTAATGGATTTCTTCATGTTTGAAATATTTTAAGAAACGGCTCTTTGAATGGCTTTTAAAGCCACAGCTTTTTTTTTTTTTTGTATTATTCTCAAGAAAGTAAGGAAGAAAACACAGCATTTCACAGGATTTTTTATGCAGTTTCCCATGAGACAAGATGCAATGTCCTAGCAATCCTGTTGTCATAGCATTCCTTCTGTACCGATCACCAGTTTATTCTTGAGTTAAATGAATGCTTCACCCTGACTTGACAATTCCTCATTTACAAAACTTAATGTCAATCCATAGATATATACACTAGATATCACATACGGACCCTGAGCATGCGTCAACAGCGGCACCACATTTGTACAGTGCTCCCAGGACAAATGTCATTCAACAGCACTAGTCAAGACTAAAGCTAACGTGAAGATGTTGGACTTTAATGCTGTGTACGGTGTAGTAACGAGCAAACAAAGGAAACAAATCACAAAGGCATAACATTTTATAGGTAAGTTTTATACATTTTATATGTTAAGAACTTTTTGCCCAGCAAAAGTAATGTTATTGATGATAATACTGTCACTTACTGCACTGATCATAAGTAACACCAAACTTGCGCTAAATACTAGGCTTAAGCTAGTTTTGTTGAAAAAAATCAGCAAACAATGTAAATTAAATATGACAACAAGACACTGCAGTGGCATATACTTGTATTATTGGCAGCTAAGTAAACGAGTAGTTGATAACAGGGATTAATTCACAAACTAATCTCTCCCTATGTTAAAATGAGAAGTGAAATCGGGAGAGGGAGTGTATTTCAGTACATGGATTAAATCAAATTTAATAAGAAAAGACGATAATACATTTCCATGCACACAAACACATGTTCTTTGTCCACTTATCCATCAATGTAGAAAAGTGATGTAAAATGCTAATTTTCGTAATTTGAAAAAATATTTGCATACTGACCACCGGGAAAACTCCCGATTTTATTTATATAAATGCTTACATGTCTCTAACTCCGGATGGCCAGTCCTCCACTACACCTTGGTCCCACATTCATTTCAAAGGAGCGCTACCCTGTACTAAAATGGTGGGTCTATTGACGCATTCCTTCCTTCCAATAGACACCAATAGTGTAGGCGACATCTAATGTAAATATCTATGTCAATCCGATGTCAATCCATTTGACTTCATGACTATTTGACTAAAGTAAAAGGAGAATTATCACAAGCATCAAGTCATCAAAACTTTGAGTGATCAAACAAAAATCTGAATTATTAGTTGAAATCACAATTGATTTATACTATTTATATAAAATCATAAACAGAACTCAACAATATAACTATTACATTATACACTGAAAAAAATATTCAAAGATGATTCCTTAGATTTACATACATTTTTTAAGTTAAGTGGTTGTAAACAATTTATTTGGGCTGATTTTAAACAAGCAAATTAAGTTGAAGATTGCACTATTTAATTAGATTGTTTAAATTCAACACAAATAAATTGTTTGCAACAGTTTTGCATGCAACACTTTTTTCAGTGTACCTCATTATTGGAACTGCTGTTTAAAATCATACACATACTCATACACTGTAAAACCCAACACTCAACTTTATCAAATGAAATAAGTGTAAATACGTGTAGTTAACTCAATTTACTGAAATTTAATTTTACTTATTTGAAAAGAGTTTTGAACTCAGTGTTGAAGGCAATGAGTTAATTATATACAGTATCTTCAGCTTAAATGGAGTAAGTTCACAGTACTCGTATAGATTAGTTTTTTTTAACTCAAACGCTTTGTTGTAATCGGTTATCCCAAATGGTTTGAGTTGACTTAACTTATTGGGTTTTACAGTACTCAGTTGGTTTGAGTTCTCTTCATTTATTGGTTTTACTGTGCTCAAATTGCTTCATTTACTCAAATGGATTAAGTTCACAGTACTTAGGATTAGTTTTGGACTTAAATGGTTTGTTGAAATCAGTTTCCTCAAATGGTTTGAGTTATCTTAACTTTTTGGGTTTTACAGTGTATAAAGCCACTTTTCAATCACATTTGCTCTGATATTAAATATCATTTGGGAAATGCTTGAAAAAGAAATTCACTGGAGGACTAATCATATTGACTTTAACTGTACATGCTCATGTACAGCTCTATAATCTTGTCTTGTTTATTGCTTCTGGGATTGTGAATGACAGATTTTGGCATTGCTTAAGGATCTGGCATGAAATCTGCATATGGAGATTGTGTGGGTGTGTTTTATGCAAACGATTAATCTTGTGTATGCAATTGCTTATTTTTAATACTCCATATTCACCAACAATAGGCAAAGGTTAAGAACAAATTCAAGTGTTATGTGTGCAAATATGAAATAATCTGTTCTGTAATTAAAGAAAGAAACCCACTGTGTTTTTTTTTTGCAAAGGCAGTGTTAATCAACTCGAAATTTTAACTGAGTTAATTGCGTGTACAATTTATTTAATTTCCTTCATTAGGAGACTTAAAAAAGATTGATAATTACATTATTGTGCATATGAGGACATCTATGGCTTTCGTACTGTTTGGGTCAGGTTGCACGATTAATTGTTCTTTTTATTGCTGTTTTGTTTAATTATTTGCACTCAATAATTACACTTGATTTTTATACAAAGTAATGTTACACAGGGCTCTGTGTGCCCAGCAGTGCATCTTTTAGCTGAAAGTCACAGCAGGATGAATAGATAGAGAACCCATTGAGAGAACATTGCAGCTACACAAGGCGTATTACTGTACAAAAGGCTGTGACAAGAAAACAATAAAAACAATGATGAATTCAGCGCGCTGGTCAGTTTTTTCCCCATTTTTACTGCATTGGGATATGTCTTGGGTAGCTTGACCTTCCATGAATGATAATAACTGCTCTGTACCGGAGTGAGGAAACCTAGAGGAAATGCCTTGCTGTGGAGGCACAGACTTAATTACCCATCCAGAGGTCGAGAAGGTGGAGGTGGCATGAAACAAATGTAAGGAAAATATGACTACAGGACTCTGGGGTAACCAGCAGCTGCAGTATTTCACCAGAGCTTTTCAGTTCTCTCACATGATTTGTGGTAATGAGGGCGAGCGCCCGAACAGTAAGGCAGTAATCCAAAAAAAAAAAAAAAAAGATTATATACATGTTTGTGAGTCAAAGAACATCATGTTTTGGTCAAATTCTGTTCAATTTCCAAAACTGATTTATTCATATAGAAAGCATATTTATTACTACTAAAGCTATATATTGTTAGGGGCAAATTATTTAATAAAATATTTATTAAAATAGTTTAATATTTACTGAAAATATGTACTGAAATATTTACTGAAAATATTTAAAATATTTTATATTTAATAATACTGTAAAATATTTATTATTTTTTAATTATTTATCAAGTGATATTTAATGGAGCAAGACTATTTTTTACAGTATTTTGTATAATATTTTTTCTTCTGGAGAAAGGCTTATTTGTTTTATTTTGGCCAGAATAAAAGCATTTTTTTAAACATTTTAATATTATTAATTAATATTATTAGCAACTTAAGCAACCAAGTTAAGCCTTTAAATTGCACTTTAAGCTGAGTACTAGTCACTTGAAAAATATCTAGTAAAATATTATGTACTATTATCATTAGAAATTAGTTATTATTATTAGAAATTAGTTATTATTAAAACTACTATGTTCAGGTATGTATTGAAAAATATCTTCCCTCCATTAAACAGAACTTGGGAAAAATATAAAAGAATAAAGGGATTGAAACAGAATTAAAGAATTAAAACAGGAGTGCTAATAAATCTGATTCAACTGTTTATAAATATTATAAAATAATATATAGTCAAGAACTAGTTCACTCTATACTGTACATAGTATACATATATAATGTAGGTTCTGTCTGACATTTTCTTCTAAAATGAGCCTTTTTCTCAGGCTTCTGTTTGTAGATTCAGTAATTCACTTTTATGGCAAATAATAGGTCCTTTTCATTCTCTTTAAAGTGAAATAACTGTGAACAGAAACATAGAAGGCTAAGAAAAATGCTCATTTTAGAAGAAAATTGCAGTCTGCACTTAAATGTAGAGGTTTTTTGGGTCTGAACTCTGCATATAAATATACATTTAGACACATGCATATACATTTAGACACATTTAGACACACACACACACACACACACACACACACACACACACACACACACACACACACACACACACACACATATACAGTATATATATTTATATATATATATATATATATATATATATATATATATATATATACAACACATCACCATTTCTCTCTGAAAACATATTTCTAATGGTGCTATATAGAAAGGGAGGTGTAGAAAGGCAGTAAAAGCCCAGATAGCAGCTGAAATCAGCAAAACCCTTTGCCATTCATCATCGTAAATTGATATTAGCTGCTTCAGTCCAACGTCTACATTATCAGGATGATGAAGATAAAACCAGGGTAGACATTTCAGTAAGACGATGATCCAAAAACCAACCAAGGAAACTCTCAAATGCTTTCAGAGAAAGAAAATCAAGCTGTGGAATGGCCCAGCCAATCATCTGACTTGAAACCAATAGAGAATAAAAAATAAAGATCAGATCTGATAGACGAGATCCACAGAACTGTCAAGCTTTTTACACTGTGAAAGACTGTGAAAAAAAAATCACACCTGAGGAGTTTATCTGACTTCATTCTCCATATGAGAGGTGTCTTTAAGCTGCCATCACCAAAATCCTTTTATATAAAGTATTAAATACATTTCAGTAGTTCAGTACTTTCTCCTTGTGTGATTTAATTTGGTAATACACATAAAAAAATTTCAGATTTTTTTTTGTTTTGTTGTATTTTAATGTTTGTTGGGTTTTTATGTTTGTTTTTGGGTCAAAATGTGGTTCAATTCCAGTTCCACATACATAAATACGTACATACAGTGTTTTGGTGTAGAAACCATATGACGCATTAGGAATAAAATACATACAGTAGTTGTAGTAACATGATAGCTTTTTATTAATTTTTTCTCTTGCATATGAAAAGGCAAAATGTAAATTGTGCTTATGCTTTCCCAATCATAATTGGCTAAAAACACTCTGCGACTGATAGTGGGATACTTATTTCATTAGATTTGTCTGTTTATGCTTTTTAAATAGCAGCGGTGACATGCTATTACACCAACATTAAGTAATTTCCCAGGGAAGATTTGACCCAGCAACAAATAGATCAGCAACAATCATGCTATTAATGCATCATCTAGAGTGGTTCAATTTGCAGTCAAATAGATAAGTAAGAATGTATGGTTTCGGCAGGCAGAGATGCCCCCCGAAAGCTAATCACCATAATTAAGCAGGTGGTATTTTCTCTTGCCAATATTTCACCGACATCAGCCACTGAGAGCTCTGGAGCATCGAGGCAACTCTGAATAATTGATGCCACTTGTGAGCATTTATAATTTACGCCTTTATCCATCTGAGAAAGTGAGCGAGGCAGCGTTGTTGAGGAATTCTCTGACATTGGGTTTATCCCGCACGTCTTGTTAATAGCAGCTGTTATTGCTTCTACAGTCACCCTATTTATCCAAGGATTGCAGCAACATGTCGCACAGTAAGAAAAAATGAAAGGGGCTGAATTAGATGAGCCATACAGTACGTAGTCATATTCCTTTCGGTGTGTTTCGTTGTAGTTCACATGCAAATCATATGTCATGCTTTTAATGCAACTTAATGAGATCCCCCCTTAAATGAAAACGGGCGCATGGAAGGAGAGAAAGCTAACAAGTGTTTCTGAGAGCTGTTGTTAGGCGATCTATCGATTCTTTAGGGTGCTATCATGTAGGCAGTTCCACCAGGACCCTATTAATTTCTTCAGCGCAGTAGACTGTATAAACCATCACTCATGGATGGTCTCTAAACTCTGTGTGGATGATTTGACATTTCTGGCTGACAGCACAGATTAACACGTACTTGCTGATGAACGAGTGTCTGATCTCTTGATTAATGTTTTTTTAAACAGACATTGTTTTTGGAAAGTTTCCAGTACAACTGCTTTTAAAGCGATTAAAGGGCTATTAAACCTTAGGCAGCTTTTCTGCACTATTAGGGCTAAATTGTACTGCTTTTTTTGTTTGTTTTTTTATCCAAATGTGACATTGAAGCATTAATATTTATTGCGTACCGTAATATCGTAATTGTTGTTTTAACAATGTGCAGGCTGTGTGTGTGTGTGTGTGTGTGTGTGTATATATATATATATATATATATATATATATATATATATATATATATATATATATATATATATATATATATATATATATATATATATATATATATATATATATATATATATATATACATATATATACATATATATATATATATATATATATATATATATATATATATTATATATACTATATATACATATATATTATATATACATATGTATATATATATATATACATATATATACACACATATATACATATATATATATATATATATATATATATATATATATATATATATATATATATATATATATATATATACATATATACATATATACATATATATATATATATATATATATATATATATATATATATATATATATATATATATATATATACATATATACATATATATATATATATATATATATATATATATATATATATATATATATATATACATATATATATATATATATATATATATATATATATATATATATATATATATATATATATATATATACATATACATATACATATACATATATATATATATATATATATATATATATATATATATATATATATATGTATATATAACCTTTTTTTAATTTATACATTTTCATCCCAAAAACAACTTTGTAATGTAAACAAACAGGCAAAACATATAAAAGCTTTTCCATTTATGTTTAAAAATATAGTGTAAACAATATTAATCCATATTTACAGCAATGCAGCAAGATCGGTTACTCACAGAAGCTAAGCAGGGCTGAGCCTGGTCAGTACCTGGATGGGAGACCACATGGGAAAACTAAGTTGCTTTTGGAAGTGGTGTTGGTGAGGCCAGCAGGGGGCGATCAACCTGGGGTCTGTGTGAGTCCTAATGCCCCAGTAAAGTGAAGGGGACACTATTCTGTCAGTGAGCATCATCTTTTAGATGAGACGTTAAATCGAGGTCCTGACTCTCTGTGGTCATTAAAAATCCCATAGCACTTCTCGTAAAGAGTAAGGGTGTAACCAAGTGGATGCTGCACACTCTGGTGGTGTGGAGAGACCCCCCTTATAATTGTGAAGCGCTTTGGATGTATGGCTATACATAATAAATGCCATATATAAATACACATTACATTACATTACCTCAAAATACTCAAAACTAAATGTTTGCTTATAAGGATTCTTTAATTACATGCAGCTATCAAAAACAGTTACCCGCAACATCTGTGCATGGCTTCTCTTGTCTTTCAGCATTCTCGCAATACAGCAAGCCGATGTCTGGAGTCGATTCTGTTTAGATTGCTTGGTTTCAGCTCCCCTGCGGCGCTTATTTCCGACACCTTCTTTGAGCCTTCGCTTCGATAAGCTCCTCTCATGCTGTCAACCCTAACAAGTGACATGCTGATCTGCTTGAAGGAGATAATGAACCGACAAAGCCCTACTGTATCGTCTCCAACTAGAGGCCCTTCCTAACTCCTACATGTTACCCCTGATCACTAGTTTGACCTTTTCCAAATGATATTCCCAATTTCCAATTCATCACCTCGTCCACGTGAATTACCCAGCGCTGCGCTAACCTGAGAGCCTCATTACTGTAGAAATATAGTAAAGGAGCCGTTCAGTCAAGCATCGGGAGTTCAATCTAAAAATGAATCCCGTAATAATTTGATTGACCAAGAAGGAAACGCCACGGTCTTCCCTGGAGACTGAAGACGCTGAAGGAGATAAGCATGACTAGATGCCATTTTCCAGTGTGCAAAGGAGCACTAAATCCACAAAGGTCAGGACTGAGTGATGGAGATATTAAACAGAGATCTGAGGCATGCTGGGAAATGTTATTCGCAGTGAGTCAGAGTGAAATCTGCTTATTAATGAACAGACTTTTTATTTTTGACGTATGCATGATGAATGCTGAGTATTAAAGGTGTGCTATACTTGATGATTAATTAAGCACCTTTTATTGCACATGCACACAATCTGCATGTTTTATAAACAGCTTTTTTAGTCTGTATACTGATGCGTGCTGGAGAATGTTTTTCACAATCGCACAGAAGCATCAGGTGAATTTGGTTTTCGAGGTCAGTGCTTCTCAACCGGTGAGTCAAGTATGTTCTGATAAGGTCAAAACAAAGTTAAACAAAAGGGATTCAATGCAGCAAACCATATAATCATGCGTTTAGAAAAGGAAAGAAAGGAGGATTGGCTTCTCATATGTTCTGTTAACCCTTTGACTGCCCACTCTACCAAATGGTTGACCATATTTTGACTGTTTTAAATAATGACTATTAAAGTCATTTAAAGAATGACTGTTTTTAATAATGGTTTACTCATACAGTATTGCTGGTTTACAAGAAAATCAAACAAACCTAATTCTGTTGCACTGCTACACTTGATTTTGGTTTTATTGTAAAAAAAAAACACAAGAAAACATGTTAAATGAGAAGCTGAAATATTTTATGGCATACTTGAAAAATAAAGATGATTTAGCGTTCAAAAATGTTTTATTTTTATTATGTTTTTAAATAAATTGGTCTTACACTTCATATTTTCTCCTTTTTTCATAGTATATGTATTAATTCCGGTACTTTTACCAAAAACCAACATATCAACCATTTGGTAGAGGTTGATATTTAAGAAATTATGGCATGTATTGAAAAAAAAAATTGTTGAGTGTGTTAACTAGCGACATTAGGAGTTCAGAAATGCAACACAATTATGATGCCAGCAGTATATCTCTTCATAGCAATCCCTAATTTGTCTTTAGCCATAAACAACAGGGGAGTTCTCGAGATCTACCTGCTCAGACTCCCCTCTAATCCTACAAATGTGAGGGAGTCCCGGTCTCGAGGATCTTAGCTCAGGGCTCTCTCCTGGGACAGCATGCCAAACACATTTAATAATCAATCATCAGCTAAGTGTGATCTCTTGAACTAATGTTTAAACTGTTCATTATGGTATAGATGGAACACTTTCCTATATATTCAATGTGAACACAGTAGATGAATATGCATAACTGTTACGTATGCACATCCATCTAGTGTGTGTACATTGAAAATAAGTAGTTGAGATTGACTAAGTACGCAGTTAAGAGTGAGTGAGTAGTTAAGAGTGGCTTAATGATAATGTTCCCCTCCAAGTAAAGTCATGATATAAAGATACATTAACAGGTCAATACTTCATATTAGTTACATTTACCTAAAACTAAAGTGTTTAATAATACATTATTTAACAAATATGAACTAACGAGTAATTAATGTAGCCATTTTTTTTTTACAAATGAACTCATGTGGCTCATGTTTTAAAGTTAATTCTTGATTAGCACGTGCCTTAACTCATCATTAGTTCATGATTAAGTAACTGTTTAATTTACATATTAGTACATCATTATTCATCTACTGTTATTGTAAAGTGTAACCCATTTAATTAATACAATAGATGCCAGCTTATATTTACAGTATCAAATCAGGGTCTTGTAGTAAAGCCACTTGAGAACCACTTATCTAGGTTTGCAGACAAAGTAATCCATTTGTGAATAGAAGCCACGACTACAGAGAGATGCCACTGACAGCAGAACAGATTGCCATGCTGTCAGACGTGAGGGGAAACTCGGCCAATGCACCAGCAGATTTCTCAATTAACTCACGGCCTTCAAAAAGCCTGGATTGAATGTCTAAACGCCTCTGTGAGCAAGCCGAGACGCCACACTTTTGTGAATGGGCTTGTCTGGCCATGCAGTATAGCTAAAGAGCCATTGATTGTGCCTCATCAAAAAGCAATTACAACATTTGGGATGCGGCGATTTAAGAACTAAGGTGTAGCTCGATGCCTCAGATCACCTCGCAACACTTGAGCTCATATCAATACAGTGAGAGAATATGCTTTCTATATTTAGACTCATGCTCCTCCTCGCTAATTATTCAGGCAAATATTCGCAGAGAATTGAGCCAGGCTTATGAAATTGTTTCAATGGCTGACTGTAATACCATTTGCCTGGCTAGAAAACGTTCCAATCTGTTTTGTTCAATAATTACGCAGCATTTTTTTTTTTTTTGCCGTTCTGTTCTCACAGCTCAGCCATTTGCTGCCCTGTTCAGCCTGACAGTAACAGATGTGAAAATTGCATTGACTATCAGTGTAAACAACAGATGATACCAGTTGAGGAGCCGTTAGATATGGAAGAAGGATATTTGTTTCAAATGAGTTTGTCCACAAACCTCTTCTGCTTCTCCCGATGGCACCGGCGCCAGATGCAAACAGCAGATTTCTTGCCTTTTGCTCATTTATTGACACATGGAAGTGTAGTATTTAGGTGTTATGATGCATACAAGTCATTCATTGTGTATTATAATGATTAAAAAAAAGCTTTTGATGTACTTCATTAAAAGACTACACTAAATATACAGATCACAGATCACATATCAAAATTATTGTGAAATATTACCTCTCGTTCTAATATTTCCTAAGCGATGTTTAACAGAGCAAGGACATTTTCACAGTATTTCCTGTTATATTTTATTATTCATGACTAAGTCTTATTTAATTTAGTTTGGCTGGTGTTCATCAGACAACACACATGTCATGCTAACAAACTACAACTCCCAGCATGTACCTCGCACACACCGGTTCCTGATTCCCACTGATTACAATAACACAGCCAGAAGATCATTATAGACTGATTTCAAGAGCTATAAACTCAGCATACACAGACACATCGTTGCTGAGTCTTATTAAACTATTTCGTGAGCATTACGACCCGTTTTCCCCTGCCTTGCTGTGTTTGACCCTTTGTTTTGTTTCTTTGTTTACATTGTTTGCCACCTGTATTGACCATTCTCCTGTTTATTAACCACGCTTTGGGTTATCTGTATGCACCTGTTTGTTTCTGTTTTGACCTTTTCTTGCAAGACGATCCTCTTAATATTCTGCTATTGGATTCTCAACCCCATTCCTACATCCATCCACTGTTACAGCTGAAAAAAAGCAGTATTTATGCATGCAGTTGATGTTAGAATTATTAGCCTCTCTGAATTATTAGCCCCCCTGTTTATTTTTTCCCCAATTTTTGTTTAACGGAGAGAAAAAAAATTTCAACACATTTCTAATCATAACAGTTTTAATAACTCATTTCTAATAACTGATTTATTTTATCTTTGCCATGATGACAGTAAATAATATTTTACTAGATATTTTAAAGACACTTTTAGACAGCTTAAAGTGACATTTAAAGGCTTAACTAGGTTAATTAGGTTAACTAGGCAGGTTAGGGCAATTAGGCAAGTTATTGTATAACGATGGTTTATTCTGTAGACAGTCAAATAAAAGAACTTAAAGGGGCTAATAATTTTGACCTTAAAATGGCTTTTAAAAAATTAAAAACTGATTTTATTGTAGCTGAAATACACAAATAAGACTTTCTCCACAGGGAAAATGTTATCAGACATACTGTGAAAATGTCCTTGCTCTGTTAAACATCATTTGGGAAATATTTAAAAAAGACAAAAAAAATCAAAAGGGGGCTAATAATTCTGACTTCAAAGGTATATATTTATATATTTTAGGCTCAATATTATTAGCCCCTTTAAAGGGGACCTCATTCATTCATTCATTTTCTTGTCAGCTTAGTCCCTTTATTAATCTGGGGTTGCCACACCGGAATGAACTGCCAACTTATTCAGCACGTTTTTATGCAGCGGATGCCCTTCCAGCTGCAGCCCATCTCTGGGAAACATCCACACACATTCATTCACACTCATACACTATGGACAATTTAGCCTACCCAATTCACCTGTACCGCATATCTTTGGACTGTGGGGGAAACCGGAGCACTCGGAGGAAACCCACACGAATACAGGGAGAACATGCAAACTCCACACAGAAACGCCAACTGACCCAGCCGAGGCTCGAAACAGCAACCTTCATGATGTGAGGTGACAGCACTACCTACTGCGCCACTGTGTCGCCTTAAAGGAGACCTATTATGCAAAAATCACTTTCATAAGCGGTTGAAACACAGTTGTGTGGCAACAATCTGTTAACCAGTTTCTCAGTCCCTCCAGGATTTCACAGGACTTTTTTTCAGATTTTTGCAGCCTAAAATGATTTTGTTGGGGCTTTTTAAAAAATTTGCGGCAATATTTTTGTCATTATTTTGCATTGATTTGCTGTGAAAAATATACCACAGACAAAAGTCTTTATTATATATACTGTACAGTAGAAGTTTTTTTTTTAATATTTCCCAAATGATGTTTAACAGAGCAAGGACATTTTCACAGTTTGTTTTATTTTGGCTAGAATAAAAGCAGTTTTAATTTTTTTTAAAGCCATTTTAAGGTCAAAATTATTAGCCCCTTTAAGCTATATATTTCTCGATAGTCTACAGAACAAACCATCATTATACAATAACTTGCCTAATCACCCTAACCTGCCTAATTAACCTAACTAACCTAGTTAAGCCTTCAAATGTCACTTTCAGCTGTAAAGAAGTATATCTAGTATATCTAGTCAAATATTATTTACTATCATCATGGCAAAGAAAAGAGAAATCAGTTATTAGAAATGAGTTATTAAAACTATCATGTTTAGAAATGTGTTGAAAAAATCTTCTCTCCGTTAAACATATATTGGGAAAAAAAAGGGGGGGGGGGGGTAATAATTCAGGGGTGCTAATAATTTCTGACTTCAACTGCATATATCATATTACTCCTAGACCCAGACATCAGGTTTTAACACTTAATTTCAATATTTCATATGTAACCAAATAGCAATTAAAATCATTAACATATTATTAATGAAACAAATAAATATAATAAAGTAAATTTAACACACACAGTGGCGCAATAGGTAGCACGTTTGCCTCACAGCAAGAAGGTCACTGGTTCGAGCCTTGGCTGGGTCAGTTGGCGTTTCTATGTGGAGTTTGCATGTTCTCCCCGTGTTTGCGTGGGTTTCCTCCGGGTGCTCGGGTTTCCCGCACAAGTCCAAAGACATGTGGTATAGGCGAGTTGGGTATAGTAGTGTATGAGTGTGTGTGGATGTTACCCAGTGATGGGTTGCAGCTAAAGGGCATCCACTGCGTAAAACATATGCTGGATAAGTTGGCGGTTCATTTCACTGTGGTGACCCCTGATGAATAAAGGGACTAAGCTGAAGGAAAATGAATGAATGAAGCCTTTAAATTGAACTTTAAGCTGATAGTATCTTGCAAAATAGCCAGTTAAACATTGTCATCATGGCAAAGACCAAATAAAGTAGTTCTTTAAACTGTTTTGTTTAAAAAGGTTTAGAAAATAATCTCTATTAAACATGTAAATGAATTAAAAACTATGTAATATTTAATATGGATACAAATCTCTCTCTCTCTCTCTCTCTCTCTCTCTCTCTGTCTCTACTATATATATACTGTATATGATCTTGTGTGTGTATGTGTTTTTTAACTTAGAAAAATGCAAATTCTGACATTGACATATTATACCAGTTTTCATTTTTACAGGTCAATCATGGTGACAGCAGGTAAAATGCAATGAAGTAATTGCCTTTGATGCACTTGATTAAAGCAGTATGGCTATTTATTAGTGAAAGGCTACTTCTGATCTCTGCATATACCCGTCAAACATAATTATGTAAACGTGTGCGTATGAACATGGCTCAGAGCAATGCATAGAGGTAGTCACATTAATTTCATACAAAGCTGCCGTCTATGATTAGGTGCCCTTCACCTTGACCGTCCGTTTAATAAATCTCACTTTAAATGACTTCTGACGTGCACATGTTAGGAGAAGCAACAGCTGTAACCTTTGCTTCTCTCCTCAAGAAGTCCTCAGAGGTATGGACGCAGAGAAAAAGGATTCATCACAATCCTCTTTCGGGTTCTGCGTTTCGCAACAGAATATTAAATAAATCTTTGTTAGAGAAATCAGCAGGGCGGCTTGAACCATTTCAATGACATTTACAAGCAATTCAGCGATGCCGAGGTTTGGTTTAGGGTCAAATCCAGCATATAAACAAGATTTTTTTTTCAACCCAGACAAATGTTTCTGCCTTTAAAAGTGAAAAATGGTGTCAAATGATTATTTACAGCTGTTGCTTTATCTGTGGAAAATAACATCCTTGAACGCTTCTTTGTGTCATCCAGAGTAGAGTCCGTCAGAATATCTCAGCAATATTTTGAGTCTTCATTACTTGGTGTGCACACATCCATCCGCACTTGTCACATTCGATGCCTTGTGAGTTTGCGTCTTTTCTGTTGAGTAATGCATTAAGTGATTGGCCCTGACACTGTTTGTATACATATATTTTAGCATATCCCTGGCTGAAAGCATCAACATGTGCTGCGAATATATCAGCATTGCGGATCTTCTTGTTCTACGTTTTTATGGTTGCGATAAGTTTTACCCATCATAAAGCATTCAAAATGCAGTACAGGCTCATTGGACTTATGTATTTCAGTCTACATTTTTAGTGAAACACAGGAATAAATCTTTGAAACAATAAAAGGATGCTTCAACATACAGTTGATGTCAGAATAGTTAGCCCCCCTTTGAATTTTGTTTTCTTTTAAAATATTTCCCAAATGATGTTTAACAGAGCAAGGAAATTTTCACAGTATGTCTGATAATATTTTTTCCTCTGGAGAAAGTGTTATTTGTTTTATTTCAGCTAGAATGAAAGCAGAGATGGTTAGAGATGAGTTATTAAAACTATTATGTTTAGAAATGTGTTGAAGAAATCTCTCTGTTAAACAGAAATTGGGGAAAACAAGGTGGCTAATAATTCAGGGGGGCTGATAATTCTGACTTCAACTGTATATAAGACTGTAGTTTCTAGGTAAAATGGGGCAGTAGCCTATGATTCCAACAATTTTCACACGAATGTGACCGCGTGTGTGTGGTTTTTCTGGAAGTCATGCAGCCTCATCAAACATGCAGGTTTGGGTTTTTCCATCCAATGCCTTTTTCACGGAAGATAAATCACTGAACAGGCACAAAACAACAGATTCATATTTTCACTGACATAAAATGTGGAAGAATATGTTACTTTTAAACAAATTTCACCAAACAGCTTCATATCAACTAGTTAGGAGAATAGGCAGTGATTTAGTTGAGTCATTTTTAGATTAAATTAGCTTTTCTGAAACTCTGTTTAGGCAGTGCTTAGTAAAATATCTTGGGAATGAATGAATGAATGAATGAATGAATGAATGAATGAATGAATATAGTAAAATATCTTCCGAATGAATGAATGAAAGCAAAAACAAACTTTGAAACTTTGTGTGGGCAGTGCTTATTAAAATATCCTACCATTAAATTAATGAATACATGAATGAATGATTACATGAATAAATGCAAAATACAAACTTTGAAACTCTGTGTAGGCAGTGCTTACACAGAATGAACAAATTAATGCAAAATACAAATATATCTTACCAATGAATGAGTGAAAGAATTATTGAATGAATGCAAAATACAAACTTTGGAACTCTGTGTAGGCAATGCTTATTAAAATATCTCGCCAATGGATGATTGGAGGATAGAATGAATGAATGAATGAATGAATGAATGAATGAATGAATGAATTATTAAATTATTAATCTTACCAATAAATGAATGCAGGAAAGAATGAATGAATGAATGAATTAATGCAAAATACAAACTTTGAAACTCTGTGTGTGCAGTGCTTATTAAAATAGCTTACCAATGAATGCATGAAAGAATGACTGAATGAATAAATAAATGCAAAATACAAACTTTGAAACTCTGTGTAGGCAGTGCTTATTAAAATATCTCGCCAATGAGTGAAGGATAGAATGAATGAAGGAATTATTAAATGCCAAATACAAACTTTGAAACTATGTGTGGGCAGTGCTTATTAAAATAGCTTACCAATGAATGAATGAATGAATGATTGAATGAATGAATGAATGAATGAATGAATGAATGAATGAATGAATGAATGAATGTGAAATACAAACTTTGAAATGATGTGTAGGCAGTGCATTTTAAAATATCTTCCCAATGAATTAATAAACAAATGAATGAGTGAATGAACAAATTAATGGATGAGTAATTGAATCTAAAATACAAACTTTCAAACTGTGTGGGCAGTGCTTATTAAAAAATCTTACCAATGAAAGAATGAATGAATGAATGCAAAATACAAACTGAAACTGTAGACAGTGCTTATTTAAATATCTCACCAATGAATGAATGAATGAATGAATGAATGACTGCAAAAAAACAAACTTTGAAATGGTTTAGGCAGTGCTTATTAAAATATCTTACCAATGAAAGAATGAATGAATGAATGCAAAATACAAACTGAAACTGTAGACAGTGCTTATTTAAATATCTCACCAATGAATGAATGAATGAATGAATGACTGCAAAAAAACAAACTTTGAAATGGTTAAGGCAGTGCTTATTAAAATATCTTACCAATGAATGAATGCAAAATACAAACAGAAATTCTGTGTAGGCAGTGCTTAATAAAGTATCTTGCCAGTGAATGAATGAATGCAAAATACAAACCTCACATTGTCATTGCCACAAAGACCTACAAATAATACAGAATCTTATATGCCATAACATTTTTCTGCTTTAAATGCATTCAAACTCTTTAAATGCCAGATTTTTAATGTAGTCAGATTTTTCTTCTCTATTGAAATGTAAATAATTAACCACTATGCAGAGAGTTAATGCTCTGCTGTCTGTGTCAGTCAGTCACTCGTAAAGCAGTGAAGTAAACATGAAACAGACAGCAGGCATCACAGTCACTCTCTGAATACCATCATTGCGTGACCTGCCAGGCTGTAAAAGCTGCTTTAAAGAGACTCCTTCGGTCTGTCGTTGTTTCTCTGACCTGCAAAATCCTTGTATGAAGAGCAAGCCTAGAGGCATTACAAGCATGTGTGGTAATCTATATATAGCCTTGCATTAAGATGCAATATTTAAATCCCAGTATTTAATTTATAATTTCATTCCTAAATTAGATTTCATGCATAGTTTGACTGATAATAGTTTTAAATACCTTTTTTCAACATTAATTGTAGCTGAAATAAATATATCGTTTCAGCATTGATATCGCAATGTGCCCATTCATAATAGTTACATCGCAAAGATATGCAAAGTTGAGTCTGAATTATAGTTGACCAGGAGCCACAGAATTTAATCGGTGTATTATTTCTTACTTAGAATTGTTGTCTTGTGTCTAGTCCAAATTTCTTAAGTTCAAAGCGAAAACAAGATTGTTTCACCTAACCCACTGGCAGGTAATGTCCTTAAAACAAGCAAAAATATATATCTTAATTTTGACATTTCTTCAGACGCTGAAAACTAAATAAAATTTTTAGTTGGTCTAAGATTTTTTTTTTGACATTTGGACTAGAATCAATAGGACTTTTTTCTGCATTGTGATTATTCAATTTCTGCACCCAAATACTGTTACTGTACGATCACACCGAAAGCAGCGAGTGCATCAAAGTAGTCAGGAGTCATTCATTTTCAATGGGAACCGGCGGCGATAAGCAGCAAGGAGCTATGTAATGAGCTATGACGTGGTTTGGTGTCAAGCAATCAGAATAAAGAAGTCCACCACTTGAGAGGAGTCCAGAGAATACAAACCTGTGAACTTTGGTTCCTACCACACTTGTTCCCAAGGGTTTGATCATGGTGGAGGTTGCCGGATTTCAAATTATTTACTATGTTTTCTAACAGGGACATACATTAAAAAGTTACTGGCGAGTTACTGATGTGCATTAATGTTATTTATTTTATTTTTTTTTCTTAAAAAAAGCAGGAATCTCATGCAAACTATAAGAACAGTACACAACAGTATTGCTGCTTCTGAATATTTCAGATATATGGACACATATTGCATATGTAGAGCAAAACCACACCACATGCAGCAACTTGATCTTCCATTGTGAAATGAATTTGATATAAAGTGTGCAACATTTTCACACTAGAAAGCATGTTTTTATGCTGGAATGTAACCGATTTGCTGATATGATATTAAAGGTTGGTTACCTGATATTTGCTGAAATATGAGATCAATGTCAGACAGCGTTGTCGCCAGGCCGACCAAAACAAACTTTGACGCTCTCACCACCTTCGATGTGAACGCACAGTTAGACTCCCTGGAAAACCGTCAAAATTGTGCTATTCATACTGCAGTATTTAAGGCAGAAAAGTAAAATATCGCAATATCAGCTTTTTCCAATATCGTGCAGCCCTATTATAAAGTTATTATATTAATCAGCTGGTCGGATATCTTCCTTAAAAGCTGTAAGCAGTTTATTTGGTAAAAACTTTTTTTTTTTTTTGCAGTGGGTGATGGTTCCTTTTCATTGCAGTGATATGAATAAGTGACAAAATGAAACAAAAAGTAATATCTGAATAGCTTTTTTTGACATTTCTGTTGATTTTGCAATATATTTATTCTGAGAACTGTACAGGCCACATAACCATAAGAACATAGGAGCATATTTGAAAAACGTAACTGAAAACATTTGCCCTTTCTTCAGTAAATTGCTTGTCACTTCATCTCTTTCTTGAGAGTGTGCACATTATTTTCAGCTATTTGATTCTTCGAGATATTTTGATCTACACACCTTTTGGATTGATTTGAAGGTGCAGCGAGTCTTTGGTTGCTTCTTTGTAAAAGAAAATCTGACATTGTTACAGCCCTAGTTACAACAATTCTGTTTCTGATGCTGCTCGCAATGTTGTCCATTGACCTACATTGGTGACAATAGACTTGCACTTTAGGGAATCACACACTTAAATGTTTTGCTTTAGATTCTTGATCTCAGCTCATCTGACTCAGTGATCTGAAAGTGAAGTCATGTCATATTATCTGTTTCAATTTCAATGTGTTTGTCACAGAGTTGACATCAGCATTATTAGCCCTCCTGTGAAATTTGTGATATGTTTAAAATAGTTCACAAGTGTTGTTTAACAAGGACATTTTTACAGTATTTTCTATTGTATATTTTCCTCTTCTGATGAAAGTCTTATTTCTTTTTTTGCTAAAATAAAAGCAGATTTAACATTCTAAAAACAATTGAATTTATTTTTTTTTATTGTCAACAGGACAAACCACTGGTAACTTGCCTAATTATCCTCATTTACCCAATGAACATAATAACCTACACTGTGGAAATATCTGTAAATTAACAGTTTCCATATTGTGTTTTCCATTTATTTACGGCAGAATTATGGTGAATTCCCTTATGGGAGCTTGATCTCTGCTCTATCGACTTTTGATGTTGAAAACTTTACAGTTTAACAAAGTGACTTTATTGACATTTTAACAATTTGAGACAAGATATTAAGAAAAATATATAGATAACCCAGTTTGTAAAATAACAGAAAATGTACTAACAGCTTATTATCAGGTTATTATAGGGTAATATACAACATCAACCTGGACAATATATCAATTTAAACTAATAAAAATGTTCATAAAAGTCATTTTTTCAAACTTTTCAAGGTTAAACATTTCTGGAAGAAAGATTAAGGTCCCATAATGCAACTCAAAAGCAGAAATAAGTGAAAAAAAAAACATGAATCACCAAAATCACACAAAAAAAAAAAAAGATTTTTGTAGCTTAAAAAATAAAACTAACAAATGTTACATTACATTAAATTAGAAATGGAAATTTCTCCAAAAAATTTCTCCAACCCTTGCCCAAATTTTCCCTATTCTTAGATGGGATGGTGGTCCAAATCAAAGTTTACAATGGGCAAATTTCGGCACACGTGCCCTAGTTTGGGCATCTCTGCTTTAAACTATTTAAAATAATAATAAGTCCTATTTTTAAACTTTTCAAGGTTAATAATTAATAGAAGAAAGATCAAGGTCCCATAATGCAACTCAAAAAAAAAAAACGAACAAAAAAAAAAACATGAATCACAAAATACGGAAAAATATTTTTTTACAGTGTAGTTAAGTCTTTAAATTGCACTTTATGTTCACTCTTTTTTATTGTGAAAAAATAAAACACTCTTACAATAAAAAAAAATATATATGTCATTATATGTGTTGTTGTTGTTTTTTAACAAATTATCAAGTTGTTTACAATTAAGCTGGGACCAAATCTTTGGTACTCCAAAAATGGCTACATTAGGGCATGGGTCTATATTTACCTGCAACACCTTATAATACAGACTTAATTGTAAAATACTTAATCCAATTATTCTGTAACATAGGGCACATCAAAAACATATGACTTAAATTATACTGAGGTGTATGACATCTGTCACATCAGTCATCACTAATGGGAAAATAAGGAAGTGTGTAAGTAATGTGTATTTATATAGCACGTTCATCGTGTATGGTCATACACCCAAAGCACTTCACAATCATGGGTGTGACAAGTGCCATGCGATTTTTAATGACCACAAAGAGTCAGGACCCTGGTTTAATGTGTCATCTAAAAGGCGGCGTTCACTGACAGTATAGTGTCTTCTTCAATTTACTAGGGCATAAGAACTCACACAGACCACAGGCTGAGCACTCCCTGCTGGCCTCACTAACACCACTTCCAAATAAATTGCACTTTAAGCAAAATATTAGCATCTTGCAAAATAACTAGAATAATATTATGTACTGCCATCATGGCAATGAAAATAGAAGTCAGCTATTATAAATAAGTTAGAAAACTATTATGTTTTAAAAAATTCCCTCCTTTAAGCATCACTTGGGAAATATTTTTAAAAGATTTCAAATTTCACCAGATGGCTGGTCATTTTTAATGTAACTGTAAAGCTACCATAAAGGTTGTAATGCAACAATTCCCATGAACTACTTCTATGATCCTTTGAATAATTGAAAAGAACTGAAATGTAAGCCCTTCAAAACAATGTCTTCTGAGAGACGAAATGAAGACATGAGGGTGAGTAAATTATGACAGAGAAAGGGTGAAGTAACCCCTCAAGGGTCTCCCTGGCTGAATCGTGTTGTGAATTCATACACAGGCTACATCCAACAACAGACACACAAATCAGGCGTGATGTGAAACTTAAGCAATCACCATAAAATGGATCGCTGGTGATGCTCGGAATACATTAAGCTAATGTCAGGCATAACATAATGGATGGCTTGCACCACCAAGAATGTAATTTATACAAGTTTATTAACTTGGCTATTGTGAACATACTCTGGCTTTTAAGCCCACTCTCGGCAGACAAAATACCAGCAGTATGGCTCCATTAAAAGGCATCATAAATTCATCTGCGTTGAGGACAACAAAATATCAGTCAAAACAATGGCTGAACGAGAGCCTGTTTTCAAATCCAAACAGACTGCAGGTCGCTCATAATTCACCTACTGTTTATCAAAAATTAATGTCATCTTTTTATTGCTCTCCACTTGTTTCAAACATATTTGAGTTTCTTTCTTCTACTGAACACAAAAGAAGATATTTTGAAGAATGTTCAATGATGTTGACTGCCATTGTAGTTTAATAAATACATACAGTACATACATACATACATACATACATACATACATACATACTGTACATACATACATAATGATATTAATAGCAATAAAATACTATAGTGTCAACTATAGGCTTTTGCTAGCTTTTTTGGTAAAAAGCAAACTGACGGTACCTATTGACATCCATGCTATTTTTCATTTGGAAGTCAATGGGTACTACCAAATGTTTTTCACAATTAAATACAGTGCAATGTGGCTTTATATTGGCACTGGTTTGTGGCGTGTGGCCTCGTGCCTTAGTGTCCCACCAGTGATCATATACAGCCACATCGCACTGCTACGAGTGTGATATTATGTTTATACAACAGTTCGACGATATAATCGTGTATATAAAAAGAGAGTCTCAAAACCCTTTTGTAAGAGGAACTACTTTCTTCCACCATTCATTCACATCTGCAGCTGATGTCAAAACAGCAGAAAGCGTTGCTCATTCGCCAACGTCACTTTAGAGTGAGTATTTCAATGATTCTCTAGCATAATATCTAAAGTGATGGCTAAACAGCTGATTTTGCTGACATTTTAAGATTATAAGGCTGAACGGCATGAAATGCCATCAGTCTACAGAGATTTCTCCCAGTATTTCTCTGTTGCAATTGGGAGATCACAATATTACTATGGTATACATACAGCACTATAACATACAAAAGAGAGAGATCGACTTAGAAAATCATTTACCTGTTTAATAATGATTCAATCAGCAGTAGTTTTAAATTATGCAGTTTTTCTTTAAGGGCTTATTATGCGGTCTCTGTCGCCATCTTGTGGATGGACATCATCAACCGTCTTTGCTCAAAGTCATTCTTGACTTAAAAGCTTCAAAAGTACATTATGTTGTCCATCAGCAGCAATATTTGTCATACTGTAGAGTGTCCTCTGCTTGTCGCTGTATGTGGGTGGAGTAATACATAAGGGTGAAGGGTTAAAAGAGGCTTTGACGAGTGCTATTCCTGGCAGAATATCGTACGGCTATCAGCCAATCACATTCAAGAACCAGACAGAACTGTTGTGTGTGTGTGTGTGTCTGTCTCTCTCACTCTCTCTCTCTCTATATGTATGTATATATATATATATATATATATATATATATATATATATATATATATATATATATATATATATATATATATATATATATATATATATATATATATATAATTTTTTGGGGGGGTTTTAATGTTAAACATTAGAAACTGGTTAGTTTTTTTACTTAGAGGCTTTGCTTTGTTTCTAATCTAGATACCAAGTTTAAGATTTATTTACTTAGCCCATTTGCAGATTATTTTGCTTCTTAAAATGAAAAACATTTTCTTGACATTTTCTTATGTACATTTTTTTTTTATAAATTTACTTGTCTTGACAACACATCTTGATTTAAGAATTATTAATATTTCTAAAATTAGTAACAAGACAAAACATCTAAGTAAGAAAATCCTATTTTTGCATGAATGGACAACATCACATTTAATCCACAACCTCATCATGTTTGCATGCTAATGTACTGAAAGAGATACATAGTTGTACAAGACATGCATTGCAGAATGGTTTGTTTTTGATTGATGTGAAAATGTCAATAATGTCATAATGGCATTTTTGATGAACAAGCTAAAGAAACCTAAGGCCGCTGTCAATGCAGATGAACCACTATAATGATATTTTTGTATTTTATTTTTTAATATTTGTATATATATATTGGAGCCAGGATATTCCCCATGCATTTACAGCATTACAGTAAAACAAAACAAAAAAATTTACTCAAACTGGCATAGAAAGTCTAGAGAGGATAACCAAATAATACTGAAAATTTCACTCCAGACTAGCTGTTATTTAAGAGACTGTCTCTATCTCTCTCTCTCACATCGGGGTTCTGGTAAACCAGTCAGTGAAAGTGTAGTAGGTGTTGACCAGTTCGTTGTTGCTTTCCACACACATCTTATTTCTGAATGGGCTGTGCTCATCCCCGCGGTCTTGAGTGCACCACCCGCGGCTGTGTGAGAGAGAACTTGGTAGGGGATGTAGTCTGGGATGATGGAGCATGTTATAATCTGTCAGAGGTGAGCTCAGAAGCAGCGGGGGTTTCCAGAATTGTGTACTTCAATGACTGAACGGGATTTATGCTTCTGTCTCCTCCTCCAGATCCCCCAGGTGAGTTATGCCTCCACGGCTCCTGAGCTGAGCGACAACACCCGTTATGACTACTTCTCCCGAGTGGTACCGCCGGACACCTACCAGGCACAGGCGATGGTGGATATAGTCAGGGCCATGCGCTGGAATTATGTCTCCACTGTGGCATCGGAGGGGAATTACGGAGAAAGCGGAGTGGACGCCTTCATCCAGAAATCTCGGGAAGAGGGTAAGAGAGTTTTTGACTTTAATTTGAATATATTTTAGATTTTGGACATGCTGTTTAATTACATTTTATTTAAAAGCATTTTATAGAATACACAAAGCAAAAAAAACAGGCAAACAAACAACAACAACATTCCCAACACTTTTCTTCTCTTTGCTAGTTAACAGTCTGCAATACACTGAGTCTTGGCACATGGCAGCTCTCAATATACGCACAAATTACATCTTAGAGCTAGCAGTATTTGAAACTGATATGGAATAAACACATATTCAATTGTTAAAAAGATACTTACTGTGAAAGTCATGGTGGTTTTGCCCAGAAATGGTGGCTTCACGTTACGGTTACACTGAAAGAAAAAACAAAAACAAACGTTATAGCAGATATGTGTTTCTTCCAGCATAAATCAATAATTTAATAACAATATAGTAACTTAAAGTAGGGGTTTTCAAACTTTTGAGCCTGGAACCCCCAAAATAACAATTCCAGTAACTCAAGACCTCCACTATCCTCGGAAGGGGTTATGAACATGCAAACATTACACACAGCGCCCCCACCTCACCCTCCCGGTCTTCATTTCGCACGATCATAACTAATTTCTGCCTTAACACCACCTCCAAATAACTCTCGTCAGGCTTAACATCGCCGCCAACCCAGTCTTCACTTTGTGTGATCATAAGCACATCCCACCCCCCGATCTTGGCTTTGTGTGATCATAAGCACCAGCAACCCCTTCGCTTCGCGTGATCGCAAAGCATATAAGCAATCATAATCCATAAGCAAAACCCTAACAGCTAACTAGACACAGCTACTGGTCTAACTAAAAGTCTAAAAGCTGATTTATACTTTTGCCTGGCGCCTCATCGCGGACCTCCACTGGCTGCGTGCGCACCTTATGAAACAGAGGAGGTTTAACTTGACACATTCGCTGTAGTGATATTCTTTAAAACAACAGGGGGCGGTCAAAAGAAACCCATCACATAGTGAGAAGGATAAACAGAGAAGAAGGAAGTTTCCGGAACTACTTCATATCATTATTCTCCTTCCAGATTTTTACAATTTATTTTAATGATTATAAATATTTTTATAACCATTCAAGATTTTTTTTAATCAAATTTTGATGCATCGCTAGCTTTTGTTCATATCTCGGACAGTTCTACCTATTAAAGTTAAATATCAGTGACAACAGAACATGGGTTGCTCTACAAATATATATATTTTATTATGGCAAGAATAAAAGCCCAAAAAAGTACACTTACTGAAAAAATACAGATGTTTTTTAATATATTTAGCCTACTCTACAATTCACACATTACTTTCTGGCTAGTTTGTGTCCTCTACTTATATGCCAAGGCAATAATGGTCCAACATTCCTGACCATTATCACCAATAAATTCTAGCAAAACAGGGCATCAGTATATTGTAAACCGATGTAAACTAATTCTTGTTATCCATATGATCACTCCTGGACGGATCACAAAGATGTCTGTACAAGCGTACATGTTTCAGATGAAATCTCTTCAAACTGATTTATATTCAACTCAAATCAAATACGGCACCACGCGAACTATTCGATAGAGTCACAAATTTTGTGTGCTCCGCCAGCTGAAATCATGTCGCACGCACCCAAAACGAACTTCCACAAACTCTGCGATGATGTCACATTCGACGCGCACACATAAGGGAACTAGCGAACGCATTAAGTATAAATCAGGCTTAACTCAACACATAGCTAACAGCTAACAAGATTGGAGTCCTCAAATATCATACAAAATGCACAGTTCATGTACAGTTAAAGTCAGAAGTATTAGCCCCCCTTTGAATTTTTTTTCTCTTTTAAATATTTTCCAAATAATGTTTAACAGAGCAAGGAAATTTCCACAGAATGTCTGATAATATTTTTTTTTGTTCTGGAGAAAGTCTTATTTTTTTTTATTTCAGCTAGAATAAAAGCAGTTTTTAATTTTTTAAAGACCATTTTATGGTCAAAATTATAAACCCCTTTAAGCTATATATATTTTTTCTATAGTCTACAGAACAAACCATCATTATACAATAACTTGCCTAATCACCCTAACCTGCCTAGTTAACCTAGTTAAGCCCTTACATGTCACTTTAAGCTGTATAGAATTGTCTTGGAAAATATCTAGTCAAATATTATTTACTGTCATCATGGCAAAAATAAAATAAATCAGTTATTAGAAATGAGTTATTAAAACTATTATGTTTAGAAATGCGTTAAAAAAAGTCTCTCTGTTAAACAGAAATTGTGAAAAAAAATAAACAGGGGGGCTAAAAATTCTGACTTCAACTGTATCTATAAGATATATGGTGTATACACTACACTATTATAGCAGTAAAAGTTGTAAATTATAAAATATAATTATAAATATAAAGTTGTAAATTGTAAAATATAATTGTTCTACATATATTATAAAATGAACAGTAATCATTTACTTTATTTTTATTTATTTTATTTCAACTGCATTTAAAAATGCAGAAAACATAATATTGATTAAATACAAGGCCGTAGTACACTTTTAAGCATTTTAACAAGTGTTTTAATTGCTATGACATTAGTACAGTACACTTTAACCATATTATAAGCAGACAATAGAAGCCGTTGCAGGAATAGATGTGCTTACATCCTAATTAAGTGGCTTAGAAAGCACTCTAAGGTTCCTGGAATTGCATTTTAATATGAAGATAACCAATAAATCATTTCATTTAAGTTTAAATAAAACACAGTTACGTGTATGAATGTATTATATTCAGTTCACAGTAAATGATATTTTTTGGAAACTTTGTTATTCCTGTAATAAGCACTTTTTAAAAATATGCTAACGTCTACATAGGTTTTTTTTTTTTACAAGTGTTTTCTTTCAGCAAATGCAAATCGTTGTTTTCGTTTCCAAAGTTATATTCAATTAATTCAGCATCTATGGCATTCAGCATTCCTGGCATCTATTTATGTGTCTATATTGCATATTATTATCGATCTCTCTCTCTCTCTTTTGCTCTCTCTCTCTCTTTCTCTCTCTCTCTCTCTCTCTCTCTCTCTCTTCATTACTTTTTTTATCACATATTGGTTTAAAATTTAAAGCCATTGTACTTTCTTGAAAGCATTGATATTTGTATCTAGAGTTGCAGATCTACAGTAGTTGTTTTGTGAAATGAATCTCATACTCAAGCTTAACAGAAGCAGCAATGTTTTCCAAAGGTTTTCCATTCCCAGCTGTATTTCCTTCCTGAGAAATGAAACTTCAAGTGCACTCCAGGGGGAAAGCAGTCTTGTGATTTGTGCAAGGAATACTGAGTTCAACTATTGATTTTCTTCTAAATTTCTTTCCCAAGTTTCCAAGTCTGTTACTGTCAATAGTGCTTCAGGTTAAGCTTAGCTGACAGGCTGGAACCAACATGTTGCCCCCTGGGTGGAGGGTACCAGGTTTTTGCAACTGCTAAATTTACACACAGCTGTTGTCTTGCACACAGATCAGGTAAACATTTTAAGGTAATCGGTCGAAATTGCTGCAGATTTAGATGCTACATTTAAGTGGCCCATTATGCTTTTTTCTGATACACTTTTGTGTTACAGTAGCTGAATGTAAAAGTTCTGCAAAAGTTTCAAATATTAAATTGCACTACAAATGGAGTTATTATCTCTTAGGTTGTGTTGTTGCCAGGTCTAGACAACTGACAAACACTTGTTGCTCTATTTTTGCACCACATCTTCTATAAAGAGAATCTCAGACCCTCGCTTATTATGGTTTTAGCAGACAGAGTCAACAAACTAGACTGTAAAACCCAATAAGTTAAGGTAACTCAACCCATTTGAGGAAACTGATTGCAACAAACCATTTAAGTTCAAAAACTGATCCTAATGAGTACTGTGAACTTAATCATGTGAGTAAACAAAGCAATTTGAGCACAGTAAAACCCAATAGATGAAGAGAACTCAAACCACCTGGTACTGTCAAATCCAATAAGTTAAGGCAACTCAAAATGTCTGAGGAAACAAATTGCAACAAAACATTTGAGTTAAAAACTGATCTATATGAGGACTGTGAACTTACTGCATTTGAAGGAATACAAGTTGAAAAAATGAAGAAATGAGGTATTTAATTAACTTAAAAACTCTTTTTCAAATTAGTAGAATAAACTTTCAGTCAATTTTGAGTTAACTACACTCATTTCATTTGATAAAGTTGACTGTTGGCTTTTACAATGTACAAACTACAAACTAAAAACCCTCTTGAAAAGTTGATAAGCTGCTGCTACCACTGTTACCCCAAACAACACTTGTTTTTAGAATGAGTTGGAAAGTGAACCTTCCGAGCTTTATGCAGGTATGTCTCTCATGTTTATCTCTCTTGTATTCGTGGAGATTCCGCTGTTTTTTCTGACCACAGTTTACATGTCGCGCATGTCTCACCTGGATGATTGTAATAATAAAATAACAAATATATAAATATATACTAATTAGACTAATTTTTATGTTTTTCCAATCTCAGATTGAACAAATGATTCAAATGCACTTGATATTTTCATTACTAGATGAAACTGCATTTGGAAATGAATTATTTGATGATATAATTTATATATATTTATATAATTGTCATTGTCACTCGCATACCTTTATCATAAGTATATAATTGCTACAATATAGCAAGTGGCACATGGCTCTCAGATGTTAATTGTAATTGCCAATATAGACAATAGTGTTTATACCACAGAATAGTATCAAATACTGAAATGACAGTCTAAATCTGAAAATGGGATCCGTGCATCCCTATTTAACTTATACTTGCTAAATAGCATAAGGGGGCACTTTAAGCATTGAATTTGGAATTTGTCAGTTATCACATTACACGGTTATTTGGAGATGAAAAAGTGTTCATAACCCTCAAGCATTGGTGGATACAAACAGATGGAAACTAAAATCGCACTAGTCAAATTCTATAAAAAGGCTTTGTGAGAATCCACAAAAGTGCCTTGAGGAAGTTCTGAGGAGACGGAGTCATACTCCTTTCTTTTCTCAAGGGTAAAACTGTCCTCTTTATGTGTACACGGTTTCTCCTTCACAGTGAGGTGATCAACATCTGCTTATCCCCCACACTTTACCCAGAGATCTGGCCTGAATGGAACAAAAAACACATGCTGTTTTTAACATCTCTATGTTGGTTTGCTTGGTGTGAAAGTGAACAGTTGAGTTACTGTAGATCTGCAGTAGAGTGTCTGTGAACTCACAGCTTAGAGTTACGGAAGTAAACCGTCGCTTGATGACATAAGATTGTCACCCTACTGGCTTCTAAATCCCACATATATTTCCATCTCCGTTGTGAAAAACATAAAACACTTCTAATGGGGAAAACTGTGATTTTATGTTCTGATATATACTGCACTAAATGTACTGGAAAAGATAGTTAACCCAAAAATGAATATTTCCTCATCATGTATTCACATTCACGTGGTTCCAATTTTTTATGATTTTTTTTTCTGCTGCTGAACACAATCCAATGGTTTTTTTTTCACTGATATCACATCCATAGTAGGAAAAAATACTATGCAAGTCAATAGTCATTTTTTCCAGCATTTTTCATAGCATCTTCCTTTGTGTTCAAGAAAAAAAAGAACTGTTAGTGCGTTCACACCAGATACGGATAAAGCATCAACCACGAGTGATACTCCATTTTAAAACACACATGGCAGTGCAAAATTAATGGCCAGAGCTACAGATAATACAGTAAAGGTTATTTTCATGACCAAACTGATTGCTTTGCTGTATCAATGCAATGTCAGGAATCACAGTGATTCATTTTGTTTTGCCTGTTGTTTATTTTTGGACTCTCAATGTGCCGGTAGCGATTGGAATGCATTATATGAATCACCAAAGAGCAGCTAAATATTTCCTTAAATGTTCTACTAAAGGGTGACACTGTGGCTTGACGGGTGAGTGAGCATGGTTGTCACATATGGCCCGTTTCCACTGAGTGGTGCGGTACGGTTTGGTTTGGTACGCTTTTATGGCCGTTTCCACTGTCAAAAGGCGTACCGAACCGAACCGTACCGTACCACTTTTTCGGCACCCTATCAAAAGGGTACCAAACACGAGAAAGGGTACCAAAAGGCTGAGCTAGACCCACAGCTGAACGCTATTGGCTTACAGAGATACGTCATTCGCTTACGCAACAAGCCAGAATGAAAACAAAAAACCCGCCATGTTTGAAATACACAGTGAGAGATTATAGCGGAATTATAAATACATATAATAACGAGCCATGGTCGATCTGGGCTCAAACAAACCTTGTCGTCGTCTGGATGAACAGCCACAAAGCCAAGAAGAGGAGCAGATTTACCCTGTGCCCTGTAGTTTTTTTACGAGCCAGTCTGAGGCGCGAGCGGTTTCGCTTTCTTGCTAGCGCTCTCGCGCGTCTAACATTATATCTGAAATAACAAACTTCTTGAGCTGATGATAATAACCTGCGCTTGATTATTGACGTGCTTTAGAAACCCGATCCTGTCAGACACTGACAAACGCGAGATTGAAGCGTGAAGAAACAAAGGAGAAGCCAGAAAAAAGGAGCACATTATTTTTCAACAAACATGAACAAAATGCCATCTATAACTAACTTATTATCTTCACATTTTGGACTAATATGAACTGGGAATGATGGAATTACTCTCTAACAGAGGCTACATGTGCTGCTAAAGATTACATACACAGATAAGAGGTTTTCACTAACTGTAGGCTATATTTTGTGTTGTTTTTAACCTAAATATGGATGAAATGTCTGCTATATGTAGTTCTTCTGTAGTTGGTAACATATCGGAGACTGTATGGGGCTGTATGTGTTTATATATGTTCATTTATTTAGTTATTTAATATAATTACAGACGTTACAGTAGGCTGTTTCGCACTGTCATTGATCTGCAGTTATAATCAACTCATCTTCATTGAAAAGTTAGTAATAAACATTTCCACACAAGAATTTGTGTGAAAGAAGTGCTTCTCATATGATATGTAAGTGACCCGTACAGCTTTATTGTAGACATTTCCTCCAGCAAGAATGACGTCGACTGAAACTTTCTGTCATACACCACGCCCACCAAAAGGGTACCCTTAATAGTGGAAACGCAAGCCTGATAAAGGTGACCCGTACCAAACCGAACCGTACCGTACCAGTCAGTGGAAACGAGCCAATAGATGCCTGGTTTGAATTCTGGCTTTTTTTTTTTTTTTCGTTTTTGGATGGATGATAGATTTCAATACTAATTTTGTATTTTATAATGGCCTTGGGGTGAATAAATGTGTAGCTCTTGGTTTTGGGGTAAACAGCCCTTTTAATAAAAAGTATGATCCAATAAAGCAACGCACGTTTTGCATGACAGATGATTATGATCCAGAACATCTTTATTCTTAAAGCCAGACTGATTCTCCACAATGTTGAGCGAGTTTCATTCAAATGTAACAAATTACATTCAGCAATAAGAAAGACAATCAATTTAGAAAGCAGGAAACATTTAAAAACCATGAAATGAAAAAAAAAGGGGGATTGGATTTATAGAATGTTGAAATAATAAGAAACCCCTCTGTTTATATTCATCAATAGAGAAGCCATGGAAAGTATTCAGAATTTTTTCGTTCATTTTTTTCAAAGGTCATATTTACTCATACAGATAAGGATGTCATTTATAATTCATACCATGACTTTCCCGAAGCTCACTTAAAGCTGATGTAATTTGTATTTGTTAAAATAGATTCCCCTGTCTCAGCTTAATGTGCAGAGACAGCCGTAAGATGTAAACACTGCGCCTCTGTGGAGCGAATAACAACCAGAACAGCAAGAGTGTCTCAACTGAAGGCTAACTGGTTATTTGTCTTAACCAAGCAGTGTGGCTAGTTAGCTTTAGCTGCTTTATTGTTGCTGGTAGTCAATCAAGAGAACAGTATTTTGTCTAACATATAAATTGTTGTATTACATAATATATTTTGTTTCTATGAAGGGGAGGAAGAACATGGACCTGGTCTTTATTCTTTATTCACACAGTATGAAATGTGTAGGCCTTGGATTGGAAATAAAATAGCTATCTATAATTCCATTAGTCAAAGCATGAAGTAGCCTATTCATAAAGCATGTTTAATTGATCTGGTACTTTTATATATATAATAGATAGATGATATAATAGATGAATTAATAAATAAATTGTGAAAATAGTGCTGGCTTTCGCAGCATTAGATTGAAAGATCAGAAAAGGCTAATACCAGACTACAGACCCTCCCTCATCAGAGAAGTGGCTGAAAAGTGGTCGAAATTGGACAAAAGAAGTAGCTACACAGATGAAATCTCTCCTATGTGCTCTCTGTCTGCCAGCATTGCTGATTTAATGCGGGAACTAGGAGATTTAACATGTTGTAACTGATCCAAAGAGCAAAAACTAGTTTTAACTTGTCTATAACTTAACAAATGACCATGGAATGGATAAATCAATTAGATTGCTGTGCCTAAAGGATTTTAAATGCATTTATTTTATTTTATTTAATTTTATTTAATTTTGTTTTATTTTATTTTATTTTATTTTATTTTATTTTATTTTATTTTATTTTATTTTATTTTATTTTATTTTATTTTATTTTATTTTATTTTATTTTATTTTATTTTATTTTATTTTATTTTATTTTATTTTATTTTATTTTATATGGCATAGCGGGTAGCGCTCTGGCCTCACAGCAAGAAGGTTGGGTAGGCTAAATTATCCATAGTGTATGTGTGTGAATGAGAATGTATGGGTGTTTGTTTTGTTGTGTTGTGTTGTGTTGTGTTGTGTTGTGTTTTTGTTTTGTGTTGTGTTGTGTTTTGTTGTGTTGTGATGTTTTGTTGTGTTTTTGTTTTGTTGTGTTGTGTTGTGTTGTGTTTTATTGTGTTGTGATGTTTTGCTGTGTTGTGTTGTGTTGTGTTGTGTTTTATTGTGTTGTGATGTTGTGTTGTGTTGTGTTGTGTTTTGTTTTATTGTGTTGTGATGTTTTGTTGTGTTGTGTTGTGTTGTGTTGTGTTGTGTTTTGTTTTATTGTGTTGTGATGTTTTGTTGTGTTGTGTTGTGTTTTTGTTTTGTTTTGTTTTGTTTTGTTTTGTTTTGTTTTGTTTTGTTTTGTTTTGTTTTGTTTTATTGTGATGTTGTGTTGTGATGTTGTGTTGTGTTTTTGTTGTGTTGTGTTGTGTTGTGTTGTGTTGTGTTTTGTTTTGTTGTGTTGTGTTGTGATGTTTTGTTGTGTTGTGTTTTTGTTGTGTTGTGTTGTGTTGTGTTGTGTTGTGTTGTGTTGTGTTGTGTTGTGTTGTGTTGTGATGTTTTGTTGTGTTGTGTTGTGATGTTTTGTTGTGTTGTGTTGTGTTGTGTTTTTGTTGTGTTGTGTTGTGTTTTTGTTTTGTTGTGTTGTGTTGTGTTGTGTTGTGTTTTTGTTTTGTTGTGTTGTGTTGTGTTGTGTTGTGTTGTGATGTTTTGTTGTGTTTTTGTTGTGTTGTGTTGTGTTGTGTTGTGTTTTTGTTTTGTTTTGTTTTGTTTTGTTTTGTTTTGTGTTGTGTTGTGTTGTGTTGTGTTGTGTTGTGTTGTGTTGTGTTGTGTTGTGTTTTTGTTTGTTTTTGTTTTGTTTTGTTTTGTTTTGTTTTTTCTGGGTTTTGTTTTGTCTCTAAGATAGAAGAAAGATAGATACAATACATTTATTAAAATAATGTAATAAATTAAACCGCAGTTAAAATGGTGTTCTGTTTGCCTTTTAGTACTGTTTCATTTGGTCCCCTCAAGGATGTTGTCTTTCACGTGTCACGTATACTAATGTTTGTCAGAGTGAATGGAAATTGTCATAAGAAAATATTAAATATGTTGATGATTCAGTGATTGTGAGTCTCTTCCATGAGCAGGTTTTGGGTTATGGTCCTGTTGTGGTAGAATTTACTTCCTGGTGTGATAGATTTTTTTGGCATTTTGCTGCAATTATAGTTTCCCTAAACGGGTATAAAGAATAATGAGTCTAAAAATAATAGTGATTAGGTTTTTTTATTTTACTTCAAATAGATGGCCTCTTAAATGATGAACATTTATAAATATTGTGACTAAAGTCATGGATATGGATCTACAAAAATATCCATAATCAGTTTTTACTTTTTAACAAAATAAAATAGTGTTTGTAGTGAAAATATGCCAAGTCAAGGTCTTTAAAATCCGCTAGAAAATACTAAAAAGACTCATTTCTGGAGCTAGGAGATAGAAATAAGGGTTAGTAACGGTTATGTGCATTTATTGAAGCTTTTTATTCACCGACATATAAAAGGAGGTATTATGTAAGTGTGGTTAAGCAGAGCTCTCCGGCAGCTGTATTTAGAGGATGCTGGACGGCTGGCGTGAGACTCCAGGGCCGTGATATGAATAACCATGAGCGTCACTGCCACCTCCTTAAAGCTTCATGGGAGTGTTTGCACATCTGTCCGGGGCGAGGAGAAAGAGTAAGAGCCAAAATGAAAGAAAGGGGACGATGGGGATTGAGAAAGAAAGGCAGAAACAAACAAACAAAGATAATTAATAGCTTAAGTCTTGGCTGCGCGGGTCGATAGAATGTCTCCCATGGTGCTTTGCTCACATACATCTTCATTCTGCCTCTGGACTGCAGATGAGCAGGATCTCTAAATTAATAATTCTGATACGTTTTTTCACAATCACTTAGTAAGTCGTTATTTTTTTTTAAAGACTAGCAAAAGGATTTTAAATGATATTAGTTTCTTTTGTTGAATATTTTTCATTATGATTTATTTAACAGTAAAACATTTTTTGTGAATGTATTGCATGCGAATTTAGAATGTCAAATACATTTGTGAATATTAATTTAACTTAAATGTTCTGAAGGTTTTGTTTCGTTTGATCTGTTTTATTTTATATTATTATATATTATTTTGTTTGATTTGTTTGGTTTGTCAGTTTTTTTCAATAAAATTTTATCTTTTTAATTAAATTAATTTTTATTTTATTTTATTTGTTTGATTTGTTTTGTTTTGTTTGTCTGTTTTATTTTATTATTCTTTATTTAATTACATTTTTTTAAATTGTATAATTTTTAGTTTAATTTTATTTTATTTGTTTGATTTGTTTTGTTTTTTTAGTCTGTTTTATTTTATTTATTTATTTAAATTTTTAATTAAAAATAAGATTGTATTATTTATTTTATTTTATTTTATTTTATTTTATTTTATTTTATTTTATTTTATTTTATTTTATTTTATTTTATTTTATTTTATTTTATTTTATTTTATTTTATTTTATTTTATTTTATTTTATTTGTTTTGGGGCATCACAATTGCCTTACTGCAAGAAGGTCGCTGGTTCGAGCCCCGGCTGGGTCAGTTGGCATTTCAGTGTGGAGTTTGCATGTTCTCCCCGCGTTGGCATGAGTTTCCACCTGGAGCTCAGTTTCCTCCACAAGTCCAAAGACATGCAGTACTGGTGAATTGAATAAGCTAAATTGGTTGTAGTGTGTGTGTGAATGCAAGAGTTTATGGGTATTGGGTAGTGGCTGGAAGGGCATCCGCTGCGTAAAACATATGCTAGATAAGTTGGTGGTTCATTCCACTGTGGCGACCCCAGATTTATAAAAGGACTAAGCCGAAAAGAAAATTAATGAATGAATGACTGAATTATTTGTTTTGTTTTGTTTGTCTGTTTTATTTATTTATTTATTTTTTAATTAAATTAAATTTAACTTAATTTTTTTATTTGTTTTGTTAGTCTGTTTTATTTTGTGTTAATTTAATTACATTTTTTAAATAAAATTGTTTTATTTTATTTGTTTTATTTGTTTTGTTTGTCTGTTTTATGTATTATTTTTAATTTAATTAATTTTTTAAAAAGAATGAATTATTTTTTTATTATTTTATTTTGTTTGTTTGATTTGTTTTATTTTGTTTGTTTGTTTAATTTTGTTTTATTATTTTTAATTGAATGTAATTTTTTATAAAATTGTATTATTTAAATTTTTTTATTTTATTTGTTTAATTTGTTTGGTTTGTCTTTTTTATTTTATCTTATTTTTTATTAATTTAATTACATTTTTATAAAAGATTGTTTAATTTAATTTAATTTAATTTAATTTAATTTAATTTAATTTAATTTAATTTAATTTAATTTAATTTAATTTAATTTAATTTAATTTAATTTAATTTAATTTAATTTAATTTAATTAAATTTAATTTAATTTAATCCTCTGTCTTTCACTACATTCATGATTGATTAAATTCCATAATCCTGCTGTGAGTTTACAAAAAGCTACATTTTATTATCGATCTAGAAATACTACAGAATTGCTCTTTATTTTACATCACAATGCGTATCTAATTCAAAATCCTTAACACACAGTTTAAGCTCCACAGTAGATGTTCATGAATTAAAGCACTGTTCTGTATATTTGTGTAGCATCGCCTGCTTGCAGTTATCCCTTAATAATTGATAGCAGCAAATGAATAAATAACACAGATGAGACAGAGCGGTGGTGAACCACAGAGAGCAAAGGCACTGAGCAGGGCATCTCTCAGTCTCTGCTTTTGCATGATAGGCTGATAAATAATGCTTACTTAATGTAATGTAATGTAATGTGTGATGTGATTCTCACAGATATTCGGAGCTGGCCGGAGTGAGTCACAGACAGATTCATAAAGAGCACTGACTTGTGTTGATCTGAAATGAAGAGGCAAATTGTTTTTTCCAGCTTTTTAGATTTTCTTTTAGTTCACTGTGAATTAATGTTCCGTTTGATGTTTTCACGGTTGCTGGACTGAAGGCATATTGAACAGCCATTTGCCTCACACTATCAACAAGCAGCCATTACTGTGGTCCCACACTAACGGTCTGTGCATTGACCACTTGTCTGCTTAGATGATGTATTTGGTGGGTGTGGAGACAGCGAGGGTACCTTTAGATTATCCACTGTTGTAGAAATGCAAGGCATGTTTTTTTAACAGAGCTTTTTTTACACATCTTGTACTTTTAATAATTATTGCCAACTTCATTTTCATTCATTCATTCATTTTCCCTCGGCTTAGTCCCTAATTTATCAGGGGTCGCCACATGGAATGAACCGCTAACTATTCTGGCATATGTTTTTTATGCGGATGCCCTTGTCAGCCACACCCAGTACTGGGAAGCACCCGTACACTCTTGCATTAACACACTATAAGGCCAATTTAGTTCATCCTCAGCACGTGTCTTTGGACTGTGGGGGGAAACCGGAGCACGTGGAGGAAACCCACGTGAACACGGGGAGAACATCTAAACTCCACACAGAAATGCCAATTGGCCCAGCCGGGACTTTAACCAGCTACCTTCTTGCTGTGAGGCGACAATGCTAACCACTGAGCCACCGTGCCAGCCCAACTTTATTTTATTTTATTTTATTTTATTTTATTTTATTTTATTTTATTTTATTTTATTTTATTTTATTTTATTTTATTTTATTTTATTTTATTTTATTTTATTTTATTTTATTACTCTGTCATTTGCTAAATTCATCATTCATAATTGATTAAATTCCATAATAGAGTTGTGAATTGAAAAAAGCAAAGGTCCCACTTTATATTAAGTGTCCTTAACTACTATGCACTTGCATCAAAAAATAAATACAGTGTACTTACAGTGTTCATAATGTGTTTGAGAACACTTGTGGTGCTCTTGATTTGGGATAGGGGTAGGGTTATGGACAGGTTTGGTGGTATGGGTAGGTTTAAGGGTGGGTTAAGGTGTAAGGGATGGTCAACAGTGTATTTACAAATGTAATTACACAATTTAATTACGGATACAGGTATTTAATCAGGCATAAGTACACAGTAAACACATGTATTTACACAATATGTACATTGTAACAAATTATTAATTTCGGTGTGAGTGCATAATAGTTAAGGACACTTAATATAAAGTGGGACCTACATTTTTGAAAAATGTAAAATGCATTGCTCGGGGTACGCTTTGTTGCACATTTCAGATCACAAATCCACTAGAGGGCGCATTTTGTGAATCTGAAATTTGCTTAAGGTGCATTTTGTTATATGTTTCAGCTATACATCCTTCTTGCACATATCCCTGAGAAAGCTTGGCTTGCCAGTTCACCCACTGACCGAAACCCTTCCCTAAACCCAGCCAATAGTGTTTTCAAAAGCAAACGTAAGAGAAAAGTACACTGCGGCTCCTTAGTTTGACTTGAATTTACGTTGCTTGTGTGGAGCTGTGCTTTACTGGACTCAAACCCTTGCACTTTAGAGTACTACCTTAGAAAGTATTGGGTTAAATAAATTAACTACATGGATTTAGGAAATGGCTATGGTATGGTAGCTACATAATATGTAGAGAAGATGCAAAATATGACTACAAAATAAAGGTCTTATAAAATAAGACATAATTTTAAGGTTAGGGTTTTTGTATAGTCCTGCACTTAACGTAAATGTTAGTATAATCACTGGGAAAGTTGTATTCATTAGGTCTCACTTATATTGGCCTTAAATAAAATAGACTTCCATTTACATTACATACATGTTTTTTCATTGAATTATATATAAATTCTGCATCCAATTAAATATGTAGTTTTTTATTTAATTATAATAACACTGGGGGGCATGGTGGCTCAGTGGTTAGTGGTCACTGGTCTCGGCTGACCAGTTGGCATTTCAGTGTGGAGTTTACATGTACACCTTGTGTTGTCATGGGTTTTCCTCCGGGTGTTCCGGTTTCCCCCACAGTCCAAAGACATGCGGTATAAGTGAATTGAATAAACTAAATTGGCCAAAGTGTATGAGTATGTGTGTGTGAATGAGTCTGTATGGGTGTTTCCCAGTACTGGGTTGCGGCTGGAAGGGCATCTGCTGTAAAAAAACATATGCCAGAATAGTTGGTTCATTCCGCTGTGGTGACCTTTGAAATGGAGACTAAACCGAGGGAAAATCATCAAATCAGTTACACTGTTGATCTATCCCTTGCTCAGCCTTGAACTCACCCTTAAACCTACCCATACCAGCTTACCTGTATCCTACCTCAATAGTGCCATAGGTGTTGTGCGAGACAGTATGAACAAGTACTTACTATGTGATTAAAATACCAAGTAATTAGGGCTACTTAATATAAAGTGGGACCGCTTATTTAGTAAAGCAATAATAATAATACTGCAAAGAACAAGTTGAACACTTTCACATAATGCATTTCACAGCTATGTAGCTGCCAGCTTATGTATTTGATTGACTAATAACCTTATAAAAGTGAATCTAGCAGTAGAGAAAAACACAGGGAACACTTTATTTGGTGGTCCATTTGAGTATTAGTAGACTGTCTGCTTAATATCTTTTGATACTGCTCCTTCAACAGACATTTAACTGTAAGAAACATTGCAAGTACATGTTAACTTAGACTAACCCAAACCCTAACCGCAACCCTAACTCCAACCTAACAGTCTAATTATAATCTAATGAGATTTAATTGCCATGTAGATGCAATGTAACTTATATTCAACAAACGGACCATCAAAATAAAGTGTGACCAAAACACATACAGTACAGTATATGATTTGAACTCACTATCAGCATATTCTCAATAATAAAAGACTCTTAACACACAAACAGAACTTGTTGTTAATATTGTTGTAAATCAGAATGTATTTCCTAATTATATTTTTTCTTCTGGAGAAAGTCTAATTTGTAAAATTTTGGCTGTATTAAAGCAGTTTAACATTTTTAAAACCATTTTAAGGTCAATATTATTAGACCCCTTAAGCTATATATATATATATATATATATATATATATATATATATATATATATATATATATATATATATATATATATATATATATATATATTTTTTTTTTTTTTTTTTTTTTTTATATATTTTTTTTTTGAGTCTACAAAACAACCCATCATTATACAATGACTTGTCTAATTACCCTAACTTGCCTAATTAACCTAGTTGAGCCCTTAAATTGCACCTTAAGCTGAATATTAGTATCTTAAAAAATATCTAGTGAAATAATGTGTACTGTCATCATGGTAAAGATAAAATAAATCAGTTATCAGAAATTAGTTATTGAAATTATTATGTTTAGAAATGTGTTATAGAAAAATCTTCTTTCCTTTAAACAGAACTTAGGGGAAAACATTTAAGGTGGCTAATAATTCAGGAGGGCTAATAATTTTGACTTCAACTGTATTTATTCAGTAGACAGAGTCGCCGCTATCACTTTTTTCCTCTCCGAGAAAACACCCCAAGTAAAAAAACATCTTGTTATATCGAGGGTCTGTATGTAGGCTATGGATGTTTGATTTCAGTGACCACATCCTAACCTCGGTGCATTCGTTTTAAATGATGGACATGAAGAGCCTCCTCTTTGGCACATAATATCTGATCGTCTTATGATTTGTTCGTCATTCCCTACAGACTCAAGCATGCCTATGGAGCGTAGGACAGCACTCTTCAATTCCAGGCCTGAAGGCTTTGCCGACTTCATTTTTTTTTTTTTGTTGCTGTTGTTGTTCTTGCCCTGACCGGTGCATGATTCAATTCACTCTTGCCTTCAGGGAAAAGGCTGAAAAACACTATGTTTGTGAAACGCCTCACTATTTTTCTCCCCTCTCTCTTTTTCCTTCTTTCTTTCATGGTGTTTTCAAAGTAGGGCTTTGTGACATCTTAACCCTGTATCGATATCAGTTATTTGCTTGTAATGTCTATAAGCGAGTGTGTTATCTAATACCGCAGTAATCAAATAAAGGAGTTTTCTGTGCGATAAGTGGTCCACCACGAAAGCCATTGAACGAAACACACTGCAGCGCTTCTTTTTGTTGACTCTCCGTCAAGCCGAAGCTCATTCGATATTTTCAATATCTTCTGGGTTCCAGTAATGGGCCAAATTTATAATGCACCCGCTGCTGAGGGACCACGAAGGGTCGAATTCAGAAATGAAGGAATAGATTTGGTGGGTTTTGAAAGGCGACTGCCACTAGCATACATCACCGTGGAAAATGGTGGCCCAGTGGTACCGTGGAGTTGACTTGGGCTACCGCTGAGTGATGAGCAATCTTCAGTCGCAGCATGGCACAATAACAAAGTAAACAGCCGACGCTGCTCTCAGCATACATAAATCTCCAATATTTGATAAATAAGATTTGCCCGCCGTAATTGATTCCATGTGGAGATCCAAATAGAAACCTCGGAGGGCCCTGGTAAAATCTAATCAGGAGGGGAGGTTAGTCATATGGCGAGTTACCTAAGGGTTTGTAATAATGGATCAACAATTATACCCTTCATAATTACTGGAGACAAACATGTAGATTATAATGTATAGCGGACGAGATTCAGTCTGACATGTTCTCTGCTTCGCTGATCTCACAAAGCTGAAAGTGCAAATGCAGGACGGATTCTGTTGATAAAAGTGTGCTGCTAAAAGGGATTTCTCTGAAAAATATATCTAAGTTGGATATCCCAGTTGACGCTGTGGATTGCTGGGGTGCTTTATCATGTTGATGTCTGTGGGAGTTCTTGAGGAAAACATGACAGACATGCAGTGACTCGTAAAAAAAAAACTGCGACGCTGTCGTCCTTTTTTATATCGAACACCGTAAAACCCAGACAGAAGCATAAAGTCTCAAATCCTAAGCCAAAACTTTTCTCGGGAAAGAAGACAAACATCCTTTTTTTTCCTTCTTACTTTGTGCTGCCTCAGAATAATGCATCAGCTTCTTTTCTCAAGTGAAAACAGAAATCGGAACAATTTGATATGTGTCATTTAAATGAATTTAAACTCACAGATAGGGGAGAACGGTTGATTTAAATGAGACTTTCAATGATTAAGAACGTTAAAACAGTAACACTTTATAATAGCTACACACTGTGTATCATCTATTAAGCATTAGCAAATAGTGAATTCATTATTTGTTAAGCATTAACATTCATACACTCACTGTAAAACCCAAAGAGTTGGGGTAACCATTTGTGGAAACTGATTGCAGCAAACCATTTAGGTTCAAAAACTAATCCTAATGAGTACTCTGAACTTAATCCATTTGAGTAAACGAAGCAAATTGAGCACAGTAAAACCCAATAAATAAAGAGAACTCAAACCAACTGAGTACTGTAAAATCCAATGAGTTAAGGCAACTCAAACCGTTTGAGGAAACCGAAAAAAACGAATCTATATGAGTACTGTGAACTTACTCCATTTAAGTTGAAGTAATGTAGGTATTTAATTAACTCATTACCTTCAACACTGAGTTCAAAACTCTTTTCAAATGAGTAGAATTTTTTTTTTTGTAAATTTTGAGGTAACTACACTCATTTCATTTGATAAAGTTGACTGTTGGGTTTTACAGTGCTGTAAAACCCAAAAAGTTAAGGTAACTCAAACCATTTGAGGAAACCGATTGCAACAAACCATGTAAGTTCAAAACCTAATCCTAGTGAGTACTGTAAACTAAATCCATGTGAATAAACAAAGCAATTTGAGCACAGTAAAACCCAATGAATAAAGAGAACTCAAACCAATTGAGTACTGTAAAACCCAATAAGTTAAGGCAACTCAAACTGTTTGAGCAAACCAACACAATCTCACAGCAATTCGTAACATTTTGATTTAGTGGCTAATTCGTATGAATTCGTACGATCTAATTTGTACAATTTAGTACGATTTGCTCATCCCCCAATGACGGTTGGGTTTAGGGGTGGGGTTAGGTGCCACGCCTCCCTTGTAAAATCGTACAATTTCATACGACTGAACTCGTACGAATTAGCCACTAAACTGACAAAACGTAAAATAGTTACGTTTTCTCGAGAGATCTGGCTGAGCAAACCGATTACAACAAACCATTTGAGTTAAAAACTAATCTATATGAGTACTGTGAACTTTCTCCATTTAAGTTGCGGTAATGAGGTATTTAATTAACTCATTAAATTTTGTAATCATAAACTCAGTCAATTTTGAGTTAACTACACTCATTTCATTTGATATAGTTGACTGTTGGGTTTTACAGTGATGTAAAACCCAATAAGTTAAGATAACTCAAACCATTTGAGGAAACCGATTGCAACACACAATTTAGGTTCAAAAGCCAATCCTAATGAGTACTGTCAACTTAATCCATTTGAGTAAACACCAATTTGAGCACAGTAAAACACAATAAATGAAGAGAACTCAAACCAACTGAGTACTGTAAAAAGTTAAGACAACTGAAACCGTTTGAGGAAACTGAAAGCAACAAACCATTTAAGTTTTAAAAAAAAAAAAAATATATATATATATATATATATATATATATATATATATATATATATATATATATTTAAAATAATAGATTAGAATGAATGGTAACACTTTATAATATCATACCGTTCATTCTAGTCATGTTTTCACACAAAGGCTTTGAAAACTTGGACTATAATGAACAGCAATTTCATGATACCTTTACTGTGATTTACTGTCATTATTGAAGCTCTGCATGTTTATTTCAACTGAATGAAAAACAGACACTAGAACATTGCCTTTTTGTTGTTGCACAGAAGATAGACAGTCACACAGGTTTGAAATGACATGAAGGTAAATAAATGATGACAGAATATGTATTATTTGAGCAAACTGTCCCTTTAATTGAAGATTGGCTGCTAAAGCATATGGATGCTTTGTTAGTATCTTCTCTTTAGCTTTGTTCACAGTGTGTCTGGAAAGGATAATTGACTGTGCCGAAAATCAGAAGATCAAGTTCTGACATCTTGTCACTTTGACTCAGGGGTTGACTCTGAATGTGTCATTGCTATTATTAGAGCCTTCTCGCTACATTAGCTTGAGTCGCTTTTTTTCTTTTACATTTCCCTAAAGACCCTTGAAATGTTTTGACATGCAGTTTTTCGGCATTTATGCATTCTCTTCGGAAACAATATGCCCCATTTCTAATTAATTTAATTGTTTTAGGTTGGACTATTATTCTGGTTATTTTAGTTTTATTTTAGTAATGTATTTGTGTATGATATTTTTTCATTTTTATCTCATTTGTTTTAATATATTCTATTTTATTTTATTTTATTTATATTATTTTATTCATTTTCTTTTTGGCTTAGTCCCTTTATTAAACTGGGGTCACCACAGCGGAATGAACCGCCAACTTATCCAGCACATGTTTTTACGCAGCGGATGCCCTTCCAGCTGAAACCCATCTCTGGTAAACATCCATCCCCACTCATACACAGTTTAGCCTACCCAATTCACCTATACCATGTCTTAGAACATGCAAACTCTACACAGAAACGCCAACTGACCCAGAATCCCTCGAACCAGCGACCTTTTTGCTGTGAGGCGACAGCACAACCTACTGTCGCCTTTTATTTTATTGTATTTTATTATTTACAGCATCTACCTGTAGTGGATTTTATTTTATTTTATTTTATTTTATTTTATTTTATTTTATTTTATTTTATTTTATTTTATTTTATTTATTTTATTTTATTTTATTTTATTTTATTTTATTTTATTTTATTTTATTTTATTTTATTTTATTTATTTTTATTTTATTTTTATTTTTATTTTTTTTAATCTGCCTGAAGGGGCTAATTGACCAAAGCAAAACATTTCAAGCTAAACACAAAAGAGATCCCTATTATAAAGTGTTTTATAACCCATTATGTTATCAAATTATTCTACTTCTACTTTATTGCTTTCTACTTCATTCTACTTTCTACTTTGCAAGTTTCCTAATACATGCCATTATAGTTTCTATGGACACAGTGGCAGATCCGCTTTCAGTCTGTTGAGGATGATAGTTCCAATAAACAAGTAAATAAATAGAAAACTGACCTACCCACTCAATGAACTCGCATAACTCAGCCAGTTCTTCCGTCTTGTCAGAACCCATCTGTTCTCAGATCAGCCCTCCTGCTGTTCAATATATTTGATTAACCATCAAATATGACCCCGCTGGAAACATTTGTGCATATTTTGGTCATTTCATTTAAGACATGCTTACAAGAATGCATTAAAAAAATCTATCTATCTATCTATCTATCTATCTATCTATCTATCTATCTATCTATCTATCTATCTATCTATCTATCTATCTATCTATCTATCTATCTATCTATCTACCTATCTACCTATCTACCTACCTACCTACCTACCTACCTACCTACCTACCGTTTTATCTATTGTTCTATTATTATATCTATCGTTCTATCATTATATCTATCGTTCTATCCATCTGTCCATCCATCTGTCTGTCCGTCCGTCCGTCCGTCCGTCCGTCCGTCTGTCTGTCTGTCTGTCTGTCTATCGTTTTATCTATCGTTCCATTTATCGTTCTATCAATTGTTCTGTCTATTTATCTATCGTTCTATCTGTTTTCTATCCATTTTATCTATTGTCAACTATTTACAGTTTGTTTTATAATTTTTTTCTGTCTAACGATTATTATTATCCAACATTTTGCTGTCGTAGTGTTATTATTTTTACATCAAATTTGTCTTTTGTTCAATTTATCCTTCTATCTTTCTTTCTGTCATCCTTTTCATTTGTTCTATTATTCATACTGTTCCTCTGTGATGTGCTCTTCAGTTTTTTTCTCTTTTTTGTTCTGTTGTTCTTTCTATTATTTGTTCTATCTCTCATTTTATTCCATTCTTATTTCATCTGTAGTTTGTTCTTGTTCTTTTGTTTGATCTACCCATCTATCAATGTTTTTCTATCTTTCATTTGATTCATCTGGTGTTCAGTCAATTGTTTATTGTATCATTCATTCTATATATTATTCTTATCATTTCTATACTTTTGATGTTTTATTACTGTGTACCTTTTTGTCATTTATTAAATCCATTGTATCTTCTGCCTATCATTCTGTCATTCTTTCATTCTCTTATTATTCTACAATCCTATCATTTGATTTGTCATTTGTTCTTTCTGTTCTTTTGTCTATTGTTTGTTCGCATTGTCTCAGTCTATTGTGTGTTCTGTCTGTAGATTCTATCCATCCATCCATCCATCCATCCATCCATCCATCCATCCATCCATCCATCCATCCATCCATCCATCCACTCAATCATTTTGTTGTTTGTTCTGTCTATAGTTTATATCCATCCATCCATCTATCTATATGCTCAAATATTCTGTTTTGTTCTTTCTATGGTTCCATCCATCCACTTAATCATTCATGTTTTTTTCTGTCAGTAGTTTCCATCCATCCATCCATCCATCCATCCATCCGCTTAATCATTCATTTTTTGTCTATAGTTTTCACCCATCCATCCATCCGCCCACTCAATCATTCATTTGTTTTTTCTGTCAATAGTTTCCATCCATCTATCCTATTGTTTATCTGTCTGTCATACATGTTGCAGTTCTGTTTGGTAGAAAGCAAAATGAACACAGGGAACTATTTAAACTTTTATTAACAACTGTAAAAAACTGTCTTTATAATAAAAAAGTGCAGAAGAAATCATTTTGTACTCATTCAACCAAGTCACTGTGTGACTTTGTCTGCTTCAATGCTGTCTCTTTCAGTGACATGTGGAGTTCTTACCTTGAGGCCTTCAGTCATTCAAAATATCTCCTGACTCAAAGTAGCATATGCACACAGCAGAAGCTGCAAGTGACGGCAAGACTCCCGCCGTTAGGAAGCTTCTCCATATGGCATCTTTGAGGGTTCTCTTTTCTGTCTAATTAACGCCTTTGATGCAAATCAGTGTTCCTCTCTCAGCGAGGACAGGTCAAACACTTTGAATACACCCTCTCCTTGGAATGGCAACTATCGGTTAGTGTGGAAGTTTAAAAGGGCCCAGTGTTTTCTGAGAAAGTTTAATGAGTTTATTATTATGCATTTTTGCAGTTAATCTGCATATGACTATTTACTGAAATGACAGGAGGTTAATTCAAGGTGTCTGTGAAGGATGATAGATATATAAGTGTTGGTAATTATGAAGATGAGGACTATTAGTAACTGTCATTCCCCAAATGGAGAAAAAAGTTGGTTAGATTGTTGGTTGTAAACTCATCAAATAATCAACTAATACTCATCAAATCAGATTTGATTTTGTGGCTTCTTTCTCCACTTGTGCAAAACAGAGGTTTTCATGGGGTGGACCACGAGAGAGACAATCAGCGCTGGTTTTGCGTCTGTGGCAACAATAGCTTTCTATTCACCCCCTGCATTTTGCTTCATTGGCAAAATATGTCTGTGGGTACTTGTGGTTGCACATGTTAAAGCACTATGAGTTAACATATTTATATTAAATATTTACGCAGCAAAACTTGAAAAATACTAAATAAAATAATTAATAATAACAATAATAATAATTTTAAGAGTTTAACTGATAGCATTAATCAATCAAAATGCATCCTTTCGGTTAACAGTCAATATGTTAACCTCTTCTTTCTACAACAAAATATTACTTTAATAGGACATGATATAGGAAAAGAGAATTGCGATTGAGAACTCACACAATTTAAGAGTCAAGAAGATTAAAATTTTATTGAAGCTAAATCACCACTATTACCTTCTGACAGCATTATTTTTAGTGTATATACAGTATGTGGTCCTTTTCTACATGAATTTGGTTCAAATCTACAAGACAGCCTCACACAATCGTGGCACATTTGTTGACAGTGCATTCATATCCTAAAGGTGCTCTGTTGGATTTAGATCTGGTGAATGGGGGACATTTGTGTATAGCAAACTCAAAGGCATGTTGAAAACTATGAAGATGAGAAATATTAGTAACTGTAATTCTCCAAATGGAAAAAAGATTGGTTGGATTGTCGGTTGTACACTTAATCATCACATAAGATTTGATTTTGTGGCTTCTTTCTCCACTTGTGCAAAACAGAGGTTTTTATGGGGTGGACCATGAGAGAGACAATCAGCACTGGTTTTGCATCTGTGGCAAGCAATAGCCTTCTATTCACTCCCTTTATTTTGCTTCATTGGCAAAATGCGTCTGTAGGCACTTGTGGTTACACGTTAAAGCACCATGAGTTAACAAATTTGCATTAAATATATATTTATGCAGCAAAACTTTAAAAATACAAAAATAAATAATAATAATAGTAACAATATTTTTAATCATTTAACTGATAGCATTAATTGGTCAAAATGTATCCTTTCGGTTAACGGTTAATCAGTCAGAGCACCTCTTCTACAACAAAATATTGCTTTAATAGTACATGATATAAAAAAAGAGAATTGAGATTGAGAACTAATACAATCAGTGTTGGGCAAGCTACTTGAAAGATGTAGTGAGCTAAGCTATTAGCTACTCTACTTAAAATGTAGCTTAACTACACCAAAAGCTAACCTCTGGGAAATGTAGCAAGCTAAGCTAAAAGCTACTTGGCAAAAGTAGTTTAGCTACAACTAAGCTATTTTTGCAGTTTTCATTTTAAATCGAAATAACTTAAATCCAAGTCAATCATACCTTAGTGATTAATAAAGCTGTTAATGAAACATATGAGGCATAATTGCTCAGTTCAATTATTTACTGCAAATAATATGCTGTACTAAACCGAAACAAATTATAGTGTATAAGAGCAAAAACAAACAAACAAAAAATGCAATTAAACCAGGTGTTACACATTTAAAATAATAAAGTAATTTATAGTAAAGGGAAATGTTTATGAATATGCATTATATTGTATGTATTTACAGCTCTTTATTAATGAAATTACACTACATAATGGAGTATCATTAGAAACTATCATGAACTAATAGTAATTTCCATAGTATACTTTAGCCTTTACTACATCTTAACATGTACTTCTCGAGGTATGGTCACGAGGATTCCTGCTTCAGAAATAACTCTCCCTCAGTCATCTTTCCATCAGGCAAATTTCTTGTGTTATAGCCTAATTTGTTGGCGACGTCACCGACACGAACAAGAGGCGGCAGTAACGCACCAAAATGTCTGTTGTCGACCACCGTAAAGCAGGAAGATGAAGAAATCGTCATTCTTTCCATCATATAGATTTTCTTTCATTGACTAGACATCGGCCTCACAGCTCAGTGAATGTTGGTGCCATCGCTTATTGATCTGCGATCGGTAAATTTAGCGTGTGTGAACGCTACAGCGCTACTTGACTAAAAAAATTGCTTCGCTACTGAAAAGCTATTTGATTTATACGCTCGTAACTTCACTACTTGTAGCAATGCTACTGCCCAACACTGAATACAATTTAAAGTCAAGAAGATTAAAATTGATCTAAGCTAAATCACTACAATTACCTTCTGAGACCATTATTTTTAGTGTATATACAGTATGTGGTCTTTTTCTACACTGATTTGGTCCATATCTACCAGACACCCTCACACAATCGTGGCACATTTGTTGACAGTGCATTCATATCCCAAAGGTGTTCTGTTGGATTTAGATCTGGTAAATGGGGGACATTTGTGTATAGCACACTGAAAGGCATGTTGGAAATTATGAAGATGAGGAATATTAGTAACTGTAATTCTCCAAATGGAAAAAAGGGTTGGTTGGATTGTCGGTTGTACGCTTAATCATCACATAAGTTTTGCTTTTGTGGCTACTTTCTCCACTTGTGCGAAAAAGAAGTTTTTATGGGGTGGACCACGAGAGAGATAGTTAGTGCTGGTTTTACATCTGTAGCAAGCAATAGCCTTCTTTTCACTTCCTTCATTTAGCTTCATTGGCAAAATATGTCTGTGGGCACTTGCGGTTGCACATGCTAAAGCACCATGAGTTAACAAATTTGCATTGAATATTTATGCAGCAAAACTTAAAAATACTAAATAAGATAATAATAATAGTAATAATAATTTTAAGCGTTTAACTGATTGCATTAATCAGTAAAAATGCATCGTTTCAGTTAAGGATTAAACAGTCAATAAGAGCACCTCGTCTTTCTACAACAAAATGTTACAACTTTAAAAGTACATGATATAGGAAATAAGAATTGAGATTGAGAACTAATACAATTTAAGAGTCAAGAATATGAAAATTGAACAAAGCTAAATCACTACAATTACCTTCTGACACCATTATTTATAGTGTATAAACAGTATGTGGTCCTTTTCTACATGAATTTGGTCAATATCTACAAGACAGCCTCACACAGTCATGGCACTTTTGTTGGCAGTGCATTCATGTCCCAAAGGTGCTTTTGGATTTAGATCTGGTGAATAGGGGACATTTGTGTATAGCAAACTCAAAGGTGTGTTGGAAATTATGAAGATGAGACTTACAACAAAATATTAGAACAGTAAATGATAGCAAGACAGGGAAATTAGATTGAGAACTAATACATCTTAAACAGATTGAAGTATATCAATGCTGAACAATGTTATTTCTCTGCAGAATACCCAGATTATTCACACTTAACAAGAGGGAAAACAAATATGGATTAGATTTTTTTATTTCTTGCCATTTCAGACCTGTCATGTTGGGTGGTTTTGGAGATGAGAGAAGCCCACAGTCTGTGGAAATTCAGATGCCCGAGGCAAGATATGACATGACTAAAACAACATAATTACCCATGCTGACGCTATTTTTTGATAGTGTATATATGTGTTCCATATCTACCAGAATTTGCTCCATATCTACAAAACAGCCTCAAAGAATTGTGGCAGATTTGTTGGCTGTTTATTAATGATGCAAATTTCCCATTCCAGCATGTCCCAAAGGTGCTCTGTTGGATTTAGATCTGGTGAATTGAGGCCATTTGTGTATAGCAAGCTCACAGTCACGTTCAAGAAAGCAGTTTAAGTTGATTTGAGCTTTGTGACATTGAGTGTTATCCAGCTGGAAAAAGCCATCACAAAACTGATACACTGGGGTCATGAAGAGACATAGTCATCAACAATACTACTGTAGCCTGTGACATTTGACACACAAAGTGGCTCAAGAAAATATCCCCCACACTATTACTCTAGCAACAGCCTAAACTATTAGTAGACAGGATGAATCCATGTTGTTTACACCAAATTATGGCCAGTTCAACCAGTGGTTACAGCAGAAATTGGGGCCCATCATGCCAGGCAACCATTTTCTAATCATCTATTCCCAGTTTGGTGAGCCTGTGTGAATTACAGCTGGGACAGGCTGGGCTCTTAAGGCTGGGACACACCAAGCTAAAGGTCGGCCGTCGGTCAGGCTGTTGGTTTGGCGTGTTGCCTGTTGGGTTACTGTCAGATTGAGTTGGCCTGATTCAATTTAATTCAATTCATCTTTATTTCTATAGCACTTTTACAATGTCGATTGTGTCAAAGCAGCTTAACATAAAAGTTCTAGTAAATTGAGTTGAAGTTCAGTTTCAAGAGTTCCTACTTCGATATGCTTAGCATTTATAGCAGGTTTGGCATGCTGTCCCGGGAGAGAACCCTGAGCTCGGAGATATTTGAGCCCAGGGCTCCCGCTCGGTCAATAAGCATATCAGGAGATCCGAGATCAGGTAGGTCTCGAGAGCTCCCCCTTTAGAAAAGGGAGGAAAAGGAGGAGATGGGGTGGAAGGGGGGATTGTTCCAAAACAGAGCTAGAGCAGTAGGGAAAAAATTATCCATTTATAGTAAACTAGGATCACTCTGATTGGATTATTACTGATTACAGATGAGCGGCCAGTCATGCTCAATCATATCACATGCTCCTCTCGAAATTAGTTTATGAAACTTTACTTCAAGTGTTCCCACTTAGATATGCTTAACATTTATAGCAGGTTTGGCATGCTGTCCTGGAAGAGAAAACCGGAGCTCGGAGATAATTGAGCCCAGGGCTCCCGCCCGGTCAATAAGGATATCAGGAGATCCGAGATCAGGTAGGTCTCAATAGTGAAGGGGGGCCAAAAAGGGGGTGGGCGGGGTTGACTCTTTAAGAGTAAAAAATATGCTCGAGGAACACTCCTGACGGAAATAGAGCTGGGAAGTGGCAGCGCTATATATAAACATATATGTATATATGAGAGTGTATATATATATATATATATATATATATATATATATATATATATATATATATATATATATATATATATATATATATATATATATATATATATATATAAATGGGGTACTTCAAGGCCTGGAGGGGGCAATTAAGAGACTTCTGTGAGTCAAAATAGGCACTGCAGGAGTTGGGGGCAGCAATTCTCATTTTTTGCCATCTCCAGCAAAATCGTGAAGTGGGATTTGGGCGGTGGAAATTTCTGCTAGAGGGTGAGTGGCGAGTTTGGCGAGACTCCTTTGTTAATGCATGTTACAATAACTTTGAAATTCCGATGTGCAAGGGTTGTAGAAGTGGGCATTCGTCCCCCTGCAGGGTGGCAAATGGATAGAGAGTTGGGAATATGAGGCGTGTCTTGGCTGGTGGTCCTGGAAGTACCTCTTGGAGAGCAGGTGAGATGATAGTGGAGTGGAGTTAAAACCCCTTAGTGATACAGAAGTTTGTTTAAAAGCAAATGTATCTAACACAGTCAGTCAATGTATGAAAGGTTACTCCATGCCAGGAAATTGTTTCTTGCCGTTTCACATCTCACTGACTTGCCATTATAAACTTGTCTATGACACTCGTGTGTATTGATATACAGGACTCTATTGGCATGTTACAAAAGAGCTTCAATGCTTGATGTGTTGAATGTCTTTCACGAGCTGGGTAAGATTCTTTTCATTCAATAATTTTATTTTTATTTATTTATTTTTTTTTAAAATAAATGTAAATATCAACTGCCAACATCAAACTTGAAAAACGATGTTACCACCTAGTAGGAACTGTGTGAATGTAATGTTTATCATGGGCTTTTACTAAATCCATGATAAATAACATCACGTTTGGAATCTTAACCTGATTGAAAAATCTAGAGCATATCTGGCCCGCTTCATTCACAAAGTCTTTGCACTCAGTCCATTCATGAAATTGTCAAGAGCGAAGGCGGGACCATCTCAAGTTTGGAAAGCTCATTGGATGGTGATACTTCTCCTTCAGCTATTGGCGCCTTGGAGTATTAGTCAGAGTTCAGAGTGCAAAAGGTCGGCGGCCATTTTGTAGACCAAAATCGCTACGGTGTTTATGCCTGAAAGACTGGCTCCACGCGCTCCTGCAGCTGGTTTGGATGATAACAGCGCACCCTTCCATGAATGTTTATCAACGTATGAATTATGTGGACTAAAGTTTGTGGATTAGATTGCCTGGTCATTTACATTCGAACTACTTCAGCTGTCAGAATGTTATGGATCTGTTGACATGCGGGAGGCTGAGAGGTGAGTTCTTTGTTGAAATTTTTCTTTTCACACTGGTCTAGTCTTTCGAAACCTTTATAAAATGTTTAGTCTTTGTTGGGGTGTAGTTATCTAGCGAGGCTTCCCCTTAAAACATGCACGTTACCGAAAGTGGACTGCTAGATCAGTGAGACTTTGGCTTATTTGCAGTGGCTTGGATCGCCGGCGGCTTGAGTTTAGTCGGAGTTGTGGCTTGCGATGTGTGTGTCTTGAAACCAAGCAAGCCAGTGACGACAGTGGATTCCGCACATATAATTAATGCTGGCTGAAGAGAGCACTGATTATTCAGCAACAAAATATAGCCTATTAACAAAAACTGAAGTTAAACAAGTCAAGACGCAACCCCAAAAAAGCTGGCTGTATTTTTCTATTTGCTACATTTTTCAAATATTTGCAAATGATAAGAATTATTAGTTTATCAGACATATTCACATGAGTGAAACCCTCAATGGTGCGTGGCAATTACTAAATGCTGCTTTGTTTATGCTTTGTCTATATGAATTTCATCTGTCTGTTTCTCTTTGTGGAATGAGAAAACACACTAAATGTGCGGAAAGACGCATCTTTTCACACAAGTTTAGAACCGCAGTCCATTTTCAGTCAGCTGCTGTTCGTTTGGTGTGTTCACATATAACTTTTTGGTCCAGATGTGAGCTGATGCAAGCCGACAACACCGTTGGTTTTCGTCTGCGCTAGTCATTTGGTATCAGCTTAATGTTGGTATGATGGGTCATGGTTTCCGCTACATTCATTTTTCCATGGCGGGGCGCCATTGCAAATTTCATCCCGCCACGGCTACATTACAGCTTCTCATTCAAAACATTTTATTTTTTTTAATAGCAGGTGATAATAGCACCAAAGCGTATTAAAGGGTAAGTGAATTATAACTGCGTGAACTTTTCTGTAACCGTAGTAGTGCTGTGCGTCATTTGTTTAACCCTTTAAGGTTACGTGCTGACTGACTGGCTGACTGACAGGTGCATGATGCGTGACACCAGCAGACACGACATATATATAGCTGTTTCACTTTACTTCAGGGTGCATTAATACCGCTCTGTAGGTCTATTGGAGACATTCATAAGTATTCCTAGCAAATCTAAAATGTTGGAGACATACTCGTTACATAAACGCACTAAATCACACTTCAGCAGCGTTTATTTGATAGCGCACAAGAAGATCTGCACTCAGTGTTGCCAGATGATGCTGACTGTTTCCAGCCCAAAAGCTGTCGAGATCACAAGCGTTTATACACTGTTCTAAGCATATGTATGCGATGCATCTCTATGGCATCTCTTTGGGAGATCAAAACAGGTTTATGAGGGCAGACCGGGGCTGGCGGACATGCCGTTGCAAAACCGCCCAAATTTTCTCTACACACCTATGTCACTTTTTACCCGCAAAAATAAATTCAAAACAGCCCAATCAGGCAACACTGTCTGCGCTTGAGCAGTGCGTATTTGAGGGTGCTCAAGCAGAGGAAATCGGCACGCAAGCAAAGAGATTCGCATGCTGTAGGCTATTACATAAATGCGATCTCAACTCGTAATACTGTGCTCACGACATTTGTCATTGAAATAACGCCACAGGTAGTTAGTAGATCTGTGTAAAAAAGGCCTGCCGCCACAGCTGGAAAGAATCCTAGAGGAAACACTGTGGGCTCAGACAAAATGCGGAACATCGTGTTGCTCTAGTGTACTCATGATTTAGTTTTTTTTTTCCTCATGTGAAATTTCCCCCTTATGTGATTTAAATGATTTGAATTTCGATGGAAGACATGGTTAAAGTCAGCGTTACCAAAAGCTGCGACCTTTTTTATTATTATTTTTTTATTGTGACGTATTTCCTGAAGAAACTGAAATTTAAATGAGAAAACAGTGGGCGTGGCTTGTTTTGTTTTTTTACTGTGAAGTAATTAGCTATAGTAAAGTAGGCATTTCATTCAGAAAGATCCGGAAAAGGGTTTTGGAGGAGTTATTACAATCAAACAGACACCTCCTCACCATTTCTGTTTTTTGTCAAAACTGATAGTTGGAGGGGTGTGGTTAATGTTAGCCACGCCCAATACCTCAGACGGACATAATCTGAGAATTTGACTCAAAACAAACAGGAAGTGCATTTTCAGATTTTAATTTTAGATTACAAGAACAAACAATTTATGTTTTCTCAATAGCATGCATGGGTTAATTGTTCCTCACAAAACTAGCAATGTGAGCTAACAAAATCATATGTTTAATTTTGATTTCATTTGTACTTTAATTGGATAATTTGCCACTATTCACACGTTTGCAATGACTTTGTACATGTTGATACTTGTTTCTCTTATTGGTGTGAACCTGGCATAAGTTTTTAGCTGACAAGATTGACACTTTACAGACCTCAGCTGTAAAGTGTAGTTATTAGAGTTATTGTTGCATTTCTGTCAGATTGAACCAGTCTGACCATTCTTCCTCTGACCACTGGCATAAACAAGGCATTTTCAGCCACAAAACTGCTGTTCACTGGACTTTTTGTCTTTTTAAGACCAGTCTTTGTAAACCCTAGAGATGAGTGTGCTCGAAAATCCCAGCAGATCAGCAGTTCCTGAAATACTCAGGCACCAACAGCCATGCCACATTCACTTAAATCACTTTTTTTCCCCATTCTGAAGCTCAACTTGAACTTGAGCGGATCATGCCCTGGCTGATTGTCCATCTTTCTACACTGCTCTAGATCTTTTTAATTTTGATTGTAAAGTAATAGCATGCACCTTTTATAATGCTGATTTGGAATGATAATTGTGAAAAGCGCTACACAAATAAACTTGAATTGGATTGAATTGATTAATTGGCTGAGGGCCGTATCTTGAATGTGTTCTCAAAAGTCTAATTGTTTAACTCTAATGTGCTAGAGGTGATAATTTCCTTCAGCACTAGTGGGTACGATATCTTGACCATTACAGACAATTCCACACCTCTGAATGGCTACTTAGCCACTATACATAGCCACCCAGTGATTGAATGCTGCAGTAAATTCAGTATCCTCTATTTTTTCAGGTTCCTTGCACTAGCAGGTCATGACCTTGGGGTTAAGGGGTCTTGTATTGATCTAAATCAACTGTGCAGAGAAAATAAGCAAGCCTCTTCACTTCATCATAGTATATAAACACTGTGGCCCTGTGGTGCATTTAAATGTTGTGTTCAATTGCACTAAAATATCCTGTAAGGTAGTTTTGAGCCATGAAATAAACTGGTTTGATACACAGCACAGTATCAACGTGCGCACGTGATGTATTTGAGTCTCTCTCGAAAAATTACATCTCAACTGCACCCTCACAATAATTGCATTATGTCGAAAAAAAACACAGTTAATGAGAGAAAACGCTTCCCTGCCATTGACGAGTTTTTATGGCAATCCGTGTTTTAGTGTATTAAGGTAGGGGAAGCCCTAACGCATGTCCTAAGTGAGGTAAACGTCAGATGCTCTGGGGAGCAAAATCTGAGAGAAACTAAGATCGTTTTATTTTGGTTAGAGTAGAATCATTATGCAATAAATTGCCTAATTACCCTAACCTGTTTAGTTAACCTAATTAATTTAGTTAAGCCTTTAAATGTCACTTTAAGCTGTATAGAAGTGTCTTGATTAGTATCTTGTCAAATATTATTTACTGTTATCATGGCAAAGATAAAAAAAATCAGTTATTGGAAATAAGTTAATAAAACTATTATGTTTAGAAATGTGTTGAAAAAAATCTCCTATCCATTAAACAGAAATTGAGGAAAAAATAAACGGGGTTAATAATTCAGGGGGGCTAATAATTCTGACTAACTGTGTGTGTTTTTATATATATAAAAAAAAATAATAAAAATAATAATATTTATGTATATATATATATATATATATATATATATATATATATATATATATATATATATAATTATTATTATTTTTATTATTATTTTTTTTTTAATGCATTTTTTTATCGCAAAAAAATCACAAAAAGAAAATCGTGAAAAACTTGGGGGTCTGATTAAAACTATTTGCCTTAGTAATGTTGGTAAATTTAAATACAGTGGTTAAATAAAAAAATCCTAATATTCCTAAATGTATTGTTAAAAAATTCAATAATGATCGATATCGAATTATATGAAACATGATATCATGATTTTTTTTTTTTTGCAACATTACCCAGCCCTATGATATAATGTATTCTATATAGGTTAAACCAACAAAAGTTATTTCCAAATGTAAGAAATGGCTTCTTACAGAAATTTTTATTGCACTTTTTTAAGCTGCCAAACAAAGCAGTTACCCCCTCCATACCAGTGCTGTGAATTTGGACAGGACTCCCCATAATAAGCTGTTCAGTGTTGAGTTTTTAAATGTGTGATTCTTTATTTTGCCACTGATAATAATACCACTTTTTCTCCTTTTGTCCCACAGGAAGTGTGTGTATCTCACAGTCAGTGAAAATCCCCCGTGAGCCAAAACCAGAAGAATTTGATAAGATAATCAGAAGACTGGGAGAAAATCCGAATGCAAGGGTTGTTATTATATTTGCAAATGAAGACGATATAAGGTGAGCAGCTTCTGTTGTTTTTAAATTAGCATTCATTTTGAGCTCTTTTTGTGTGGATATTATATAACGTAGGTTATTCTTATTGTAATCTGCACTGAACTCATTTCTGCTATCAATTTTTATGGGTTTAAAAGCTAATAAACAGCTAAATAGCCATTGCTTTATGAAATAACATTTGAAAAGCATAACCAGGACTTTGCTGGAAGGTGAAAAACTCATTTCCCTGACCTCTATTATAACAAGTTTAATTTGCCCCATGGGTACGTCTAAAACGCCCCAGCACTGAGCACCTGGAGTACCTAATCAGAAATATTAGAACCCAGCTGTTCTCATGAAAATTGACAAAATGCCTTCACTTAAATGTGCTATTAGACATCCATTGAATAATAATCGTTTTAATTTGAAGGAATAATTATGGTCCAACTTTTTTTTTTTTTTTCAATTTGTTGCTTGCCTGAGCATTCAGGATAACTGTTTAATCATGCTTCTCTAATTATTGTTTGTCAGGCATTGTCCTTGAGTTCATAATGGCTTGTTTATCCATGTTCACATCGATGCACCTGTAATTCATAAAACATGTTTCTCTAATTAGAAAAAAAGTCATTATATGAACATCGAGAGGAAATCAGAATTGACCATTTGTGCTTTAATCTGTGTTCTTGGTTTTATTATGCATTGTATTTCAAATATATCTTTCATCAGAGTGTAATAACTTGTTTAAAAGGATAGTTCACCAAAGATTAGAGGAAAAAATCTAGTTAATTTACTCACCCTCGGGCTATCCAAAATGCTTCTTTAGTGGAACATTAAAAAGATTTTTAGCTGAAAATGTGGTCAATGATGATACATCAAATGCAAGTCAGCCACTACTAGCACTTTGTGAATGCCAAAAAAAGAAACATGCCTCCTGACAATATATTGAGATCTTACTAAGTGAAATCATTTGTCTGTGTAAGAAACAGCGCATTATTTGCTCTACATCATTACTTGTGATCCACGGATTTGGCAAATTCATTCATTAATTCAGATCAGTTGTTTAAAACCTTAATGTATTAGCACCATACCATGGTACCGCCTGTATTATTATTATTATTATTATTATTATTATTATTATTATTATTATTATTATTATTATTATTATTATTTAGTTTTTTACTCTAAAATAGGGTTGGCTCAAAACCAAATGTTTAACATTGGTATGATACCAGATATACAGTAATAACGGTTTTAATGGTACTGAATTAATACCACAGCCATTTGTTTTTAATATACAGTATACACTCACTGGCCACTTTATTAGGTACACCTTACTAGTACAGGTTTGTATCCCCTTTTGCCTTCACAACTGCCTTAATCCTTTTGGAAATATTCCTCAGAGATTTTGGTCCATATTGACATGATAGCATCACGCAGTTGCTGCAGATTTGTCGGCTGCACATCCATGATGCGAATCTCCCGTTCCACCACATCCCAAAAGAGCTCTATTGGATTGAGATCTGATGATTGTGGAGGCCATTTGAGAACAGTGAACTCATTGTCGTGTTCAAGAAACCAGTGTAAGATGATTCATGCTTTATGACATGATGCGTTATCCTGCTGGAAGTAGCTATCAGAAGATGGGTACACTGTGGTTATGAAGGGATGGACATGGTCAGCAATAATACTCAGGTAGGCTGTGGCGTTGACACGATGCACAATTAGTACTAATGTGGCAAAAAAATATCCTCCGCTCCATTACACCACCACCAGCAGCCTGAACCATTGACACAAGGCAGGATGGATCCATGCTTTCATGTTGTTGCATGAATTTGCATTAATGAGCAGTTGGACAGATGTACCTAATAAAGTGGCCAGTGAGTGTATATATCATAATATTAGCAGGTCATGTTTTCTTATTAATGTTCACAAATGTATGACATATAAAAGGAAAACGGCATAACACACCAGTCTTGCTCTCGAAGTCTGAGTAGCTGTATTGCATGTCATGAATGATCAAGGACTAGTTTGTTACTGAGGACTAAAAGTGGGTGAGTAAATTAAAAGCAAATTCAAATTTTTGTTTGAAATTGTTCTTTAATGCATTTTCAGCAGTGGATTTTTATTTGCTTATTTAAAATATTGATCCATTTTAGGGCATATAAAAATGTAGAAAAAAAGTAACTGTGAAGACAGAAAACAGAAAAGATTGTGTGTGTGCCATCATTATTAAGCCATTTTTATCTTGGGGAAATGCTGTCGCTGTCAGTTGTGCATGTCTAATTTTGACATCAATTGCTTTCGTGCCTGGCTGAGAATGCTAAGAAATTTCAGTGAGCTGAGCAGTGTCAATACTGACCTTTCAAAAACATATTGATTTGCAGTTACTGTAAATGGAGAATCTCCAAAGTACATCAGAAAGCAGACAATAATTGCAAACACGAAAATAGAGTTGCTGTCACTCTTTTTTTCATGGAAACCAAAAATCCAATCAGATGGGCTACTTCCTGTTTATTCTTTGAATGTCTTATAAAATGTCTTTGACATTTCTGAGAATAATTTTGTCATTTAGAGGTTTTGTCATTTATAACAAAAAAAATGGTTTTTCTCATTGCAATTTATTGTATTTTTTATTATTGTAATTTGGTTATTCCACCAAAGATTGATTCATTAATTCCTCTGAAGTTAAACTTTGGTGTTTTGTTGTCTTCAAAAATGAATGTAAACATGACACAGTTTTTTTATTATTATTATTTAAATATTATTATTATATTTATTTAAATATATATATATATATATAAAAGTTCATCTTGATTTGCAATTACTGTAGATAGAGAATCTTCAAAGCACATTGGAAACTAAACAATTATGGCAAACAAGTAGTTAGAGTTGCTGTCACTCTTTTTTTTTTAATGGAAACTACCACTCATTTCTTTTTATTGGCAAAAAAAAAAATCCAATCAGATGGGCAACTTCCTGTATATACAGCCTGATCTCACGAGAAAACGTAACTATTTTATGTTTTGTCAGTTTAGTGGCTAATTCGTACAAAAATTGTACGATTTTTAAAAAGGAGGTGTGGCACCTAAACCCAACCGTCATTGGGGGATGAGCAAATCGTACTAAATTGTACGAATTAGATTGTACGAATTTATACGAATTAGCCACTAAACCAAAAAGTTACGAATTGCCGTGAGATTGTGTTGGTATATACTATAAATGTCTGATAACATTTCTTTGAAATTTCAAAGATTTGTTTTGTCATTTCTAATGTTTTTATTTGCTGATTGTAAATTATTGTATTTTTGGTTTTTGTGGTTTGTTATTCCACCTACAATTGATTTATTAACTTCTCTGAAGTTAAAACATCGGTATTGTGTCTTTTAAAAATGTATGTAAACATGCCACCAGTTTTATTGTTTTATGCAGCAAAAGTGCTCTAATGGACAACATTTTTATTTTAAATCCAGAAGAAATCTGCCAAGCTGAGCAGTGTCAATACTAATATTTCAATAACACATTGATTTGCAGTTACCGTAAATGGAGAGCCCCACAGAAAGCAGACAATAATTGCAAACAAGCAATTAGAGTTGTTGTGACTCAGCAATGCTTATTTTCAACTTTTTTTATTATAGAAACCTCCACTTATCTTTTTTATAGGCTGGTACTGCAGGTGGAAAAAAAGCCAATCAGACAAGTTAATTCCTGTTTATTGTATATAGCTCTGATAATATTTCATCCAAAACAATATTGTGATTTAGAGATTTATTGCTTCTTAAGTTAAAACATTATTATTGTCTTGTCTAAATATGATGTCTGTAAATATGCTATCTATGTTGTTATTTGATCACCCCAAAAAATGCTCTAAAGGACATTTTTATTTGGAATTTAAATTTGGATGAAATTGTGGGAAGAGTATAAATGGAGGTCGGAGCCATCTCCAAGTGGGTGGGACCATCTGCAAGTGAGCTGTACAAACTTGGAGTTTTCATTTTATTAATGTCTTTTATATCACACAGAGTCCAAACAATTGTGTTTTATGAATGTCTACACCTACCCCAATCCTAAACCCAACCTCACAGTCACCTGTTTTGTTTTATTAATGTCTACTACTACTACACCTACAGCAACCCAACCCACTTGCGGCGTAAGTCCCTCTCACTTGGTGGTCACCCAGCCTACATGCAGTAAAATCTCTCCGCTTGGAGGTCTCCAGGTTGCAGCGATACCTACTTGGAAATTGTCAAAGCTAATCGGCTTTCAATAACATTTCTGTAAATTAAGCATCACCAAAGAATCCAGAGCTGTGGAGCAAAGTTTATATTCAACGCAATTATAATATATACAGTTGAAGTCATAATTATTAGCTCCCCTTTGAATTAATTTAATTTTTTTTATATTTCTCAAATGATGTTTCACAGAGCAAGGAAATTTTCACAGTATGTCTGATAATATTTTTTCTTCTGGAGAAAGCCTTTGTTTTATTTTGGCTAGAATAAAAGAAGTTTTTAATTTTTAAAACACATTTTAAGGTCAAAATTATTAGCCCCTTTAAGCTATATATTTTTTTCAATAGTCTACAGAACAAACCATCATTATACAATAATTTGCCTAATTACCCTAACCTGCCTAGTTAACCTAATTAACCTAGTGAAGCCTTTAAATGTCACTAAGCTCTATAGAAGTGTCTTGAAAAATATCTAGTAAAATATTATATTATTTACTGCCATCTTGGCGAAGATAAAATAAATCAGTTATTAGAAATAAGTTTTTAAAACTATTGTTTAGAAATGTGTTGAAAAAAATCTCATATATATATATATATATATATATATATATATATATATATATATATATATATATATATATATATATATATATATATATATATATATATATATATATATATATATATATATATATATATTTAAACTTTTTATAGGCGCTACTGCAGGTGACAAAAAAGCCATGTCCTGTTTAGAAAGTTCTGGCAATATTTCTTGCAAAACAATATTTTTAAAGCTTTAATGCTTATTAAGTTAAAACATTAGTATTGTCTTGTCTAAATATGATGTCTGTTAGCATACACTACTCTGTATTTTGTTATTTTATCAGCCCAAAAACTGCTTTTAAGGCAACAATTTTTTTCATTTTAAAGGGCATCTATTATGCCCCCTTTTTACAAGATGTAAAATAAGTCTCTGATATCTCTGGAGTGTGTATGTGTAGTTCAAAATACACCACAAATAATGTTTTATAACTCTTTTAAACTGCCCCTTTTAGGCTTTGATCCAAATTGTGTCATTTTGGTGACTTTCGCTTTAAATTTAAATGAGATTGTGCTCTTTTCAAAGGAGGGCGGAGCTACAAATGTCTATCCGCTTGTTAAGTGTAAAGTCACTTAAAGCGGCTTCCAGGTCCAATCACTTTATCAAACTGTATGGGGAGACTCGACAAATGGTAACAATAAACGTTTAGAAAGCATTGAAATAATTTCGAAAATCTCAATCGCAATATATATATATATATATATATATATATATATATATATATATATATATATATATATATATACATATATACATATATATATATATATATATATATATATATATATATATATATATATATATATATATACATATATATATATATATATATATATATATACATATATATATATATATATACATATATATATATATATATATATATATATATATATACATATACATATACATATACATATATATATATATATATATATATATATATATATATATATATATATATATATATATACATATACATATATATATATATATATATATATATATATATATATATATATATATATATACATATATATATATACATATATATATATATATATATATATATATATATATATATATATATACATATATATATATATACATATATATATATATATTAATATATATATATATATACATATATATATATATATACATATATATATATATATATATATACATATATATACTTATATATATACTTAATATCTGATGGCGAGAAAGTAATTCATTTTTTATAAATTGTTAAAATATTGGTGTCTGTAATGCAGCAAGTAAACAGACTGTTGTGTACACCATGACTTTATATAAAATTCACTTAAATGTCTGATATGACTAAAAAGTGGCTATAAACATAAACTAATTTCTCAATTTAAATGAGTAGTGGCTTGGACCCGGAAACAGTATTCCATATGTCACCGATACGTCACGACTTAACAAATGCATCAGCACAGTGGCAGATTCAAAACAGGACTAATTATATCTCTGTAAAAGGTAGTGGTGGCTCAGAAAAGGTAGTTTATGGACGCAGTGTTCATTTGTGCTTCTTAAAACTTAGTCTCCACTTTCCCTCCTAATCTTAACTGCCTCTCTGGCTATACCACTAACTGTGCTCTCTCTCTCTCTCACAAAAAAAAATAAAAAAAAATAAATTTTACTAATGCTTTGCTTCTTAGACTTTACACACCTGAAACTTGTCTATAGCACTTGTTCACTGCTGCTCTTATAGTTGTGTAAATTGCTTCCTTGTCCTCATTTGTAAGTCGCTTTGGATAAAAGCGTCTGCTAAATGACTAAATGTAAATGTAAAACTCCACATTTATAGTTATGTTAATCACTGACATCGTCATCAGCAGGCACAGTGTGAAAACTCTAATGGTAGATGGCTGCTTCTCACTCAGGGTTGTTTATGGTAATGAGGAAGATATTGTCACTTATGGGCAGAGCTTTCCCCCTCTAATGACACGTACAATGGCAGAATACCAGTCAAAGCATTTCTGTAGATTGTATTTATCAAGTGTGATTATAAAAATGAATTTTTACCATTAGATGCTGGCTATATTCACGCACACACCTGTTTTAACCTCTTTATAGAAATATTTTTTGCATAATGTCTCATTTCAATTTGAAGAAATCTTCAGAGCCGAGCAGTGTTAGTACCACTGGCCCTTTAATTTAACACATTGATTAGCAGTTACTGTAAATGAAGCATCATCAAAGAATCCAGAGCTGTGATGCAAAGCTCATATTCAACTTGTATTATCATTATTATTTTTAATAGAAACTGCCATTCATCTTTTAACAGGCGGCTACTGCAGGCAGCGAAAAAAGCCAATCAGACGGGTCACTTCCTGTGGGTGGGGTCTGATAGCTGGGGCTCGAAGATTTCGCCAGTGCTGAACCAGGAGGAGATGGCGGAGGGAGCTGTCACCATCCTACCCAAACGCCAGTCCATCAGAGGCGAGTGACAGATTAAATCCTCCACTTGTCAGCGCTTGCTCTCGTCCATTAGAGAAAACCAGAGCGTGTGCTTAATGTTTTCTGACAACACTTTAGCTGCTGGTCATGCATTTAACGTTCGTAATCGAGTCATGATGCATGCAGTGTTAGAATGGTTCACTCAAAAAAAATTTCCATCAGAAATTTCTCCAGATGCATCAAAAGGTGAGTTCATGCCATGCTGTAATTACTGTAATTACGAGATTCCATCTTGTAAGAAGAGTTCAAGTACTTCATAGAACTTATAATTACAATTTGTGAACTTGTGAATTTTCTGAGGGCAGTGACTTGTACCACATGACCACAATACAATATCTCAGTTTATTTTAGTCGATGTTATTTCTGCTGTTGAATGTCACATGTGTTCACATGACATGATGGTAATTACGACATGCCGTGAACACATAAATGCTTTCTTCATTGTAAGACAAAAAGGAAGACAGCAAAGGATTAAAGTGAAACTAATGCAGCTCATGTTCTTCAAACGTTTAAAAACGCCAAAATGGCGACACAGCAGATATCAGTCAACTTCTATGCTTTTATTTCAGGTCTTCTAAATGCATTGGATGGTTTTGTGTGATCAATAGACAGAAATATAAAATGTTGTTTATTAAAAAACCTCTATTGTAGCTTTTAAATATATTTTATTTATTCTGACACATCATAAAGCAGCTTGTCTAATCGACAATTATATTGTTAAATATGATGTAATATCATTCTTTAGCAAATAACCTTTTCTTTTACATGCAAGTAAGGTAACTTTGAATTGAATGGCAATTAAAAAAATTTTAATATATTTTTAAATGTTGTAATGATACATAAATCATTATTTTAACATTAATTACAATAAATTATTGCTTTGTTTTGTCAAATAATGTGCTATATTAAATAACTTGTATAGCACTGTCGGAAATGTATAAATTACAGTCTTAAGTTGTTGTTTTTTATTAAGTAGCTAAATTTGTTAATTTTTAAGAAAAGTAATGTAAAAGTATTTTGATGTTAGGGATTTTATTTTATTTTAAGAGTGAAGGTCATTGCACACTGAAGTCTGAAATTTTCATACGCGTTTTTTTTCCGTATTCATATCTGAAAATTTTGTCATGTATACAAACCTTGCACACTCAATCTGATGTGTATTAATGAATACATATGGAAAAAAAATCACTAAACATTTCAATTCAAGTCAATTCAAGCAGTGATACTTTGTTCTCCTCTCTATAAAAATAAAGAGAAATACGCTACATATTATGCTCATCCAATACTGCATAGAGAGGAAGGAAAGTTCTCCTTATCCTAGAGTTGCGCTGAATTATTGCGAAATGCTAATTTTATTTCAGGAAATCAGTGGAATTTTGATACATTGCTTGTGATAGTTGCAGCTTAGGTTTATTCTTAAAAATGTAGCCCTATATACATTTCTGGAGATCGTAAATTATGTAGCCAGAAGTACATATGGCTGCATTTCATCTTTAAAATGGTTGCAACGAGGCAGTATGACGCCGTTTCTTTTCGCTCTAGCAGCTGTCTAAAAATAGCAGCTGTCTAAAAAATTAAAGAAGTAAATAACAGCTTGAGAATGTGGTAAAATCTGAAAATGTGGTAAAATTCAGGGTACTTTCTTTCAGAACACTGTCAGTTGGGTTCAGTAAAGTGGGTGGGCAATGGTCAATCGATGCTTTTTAAAACACTATTGGTTAGGTTTAGCGAAGGAGGTGGGTGGGTGGAACGGTTGGTTGGTCAGTCAGCCAGTCAGTCAGTCGATAGTGGCCTCTGGTAGATTTACCTGAGACCAGCAGGCGTGAATGGCATTCGCGAGAAATTTGTTATCTGAAAAAGCGCACACAGCGCCCTCTGGTGGATTCTTGAAAACAAAAACTCCAAAAAAGCATACTTCCTGAGACAAATTTGGGGCTCTCCAGAAATGTATATAGGGCTATGCTTTCAGAATGAGCCTGGGTTAGATTCTTCTTATATTACGAACGTAAACAACCTGAATAGAGACTTGCAGTACAATAGACATATCGTTGACATATCTGTGCAACAGACCAATGCAGACAATGAGGTGTCTTGCTATTATAATGTCTATGGGCAGCACGTCAAAATGTGCACCAGTCATTGAGACAAACACAGTGCATAATATAAGAGAGAATGTGGTGAACAGTATGCTGGATTCAAAGTTATCTGTAGCTCAAGAGATGGCATTGTGTATTTAGCTCTTCGCTTGTACTGTGGCTCTGAACTGTCAAAACACCTCTCAAAGTGCTTTTTCGGATACAAAAAAACAGAAGAAATTGAACCCGGTTAAAATCTTTTAATGACGGATTAAAGTTTCGGAGGCAGTGTGTCAATACGATCGACACAACCTGAGGTCAAATTTATTTTTTAACGTGCAAAAATTACGGTCAATTTTTGGATTCAGTTTACAATAACCTTAAGGCTTAAAATTTAAATATATTACCCAACATGAACATTGTATACTGCTGGAATTAAAGCATGGTATGTCAGTCATAATTTATTCATAATGTTCTTGTGTGGTGGAGAATTTAAGTACTTTTAGCAACACTATAGGTGATTACCTTAAGGTATATAGACTTTAGGTTTACTTTTTCCATTTTATGATCATGCTCTACTTGCTCTCGTGTGTTTTTGTTGTGATTTTTCAGGTAATATCAAGTGAAATACTTTTTTCCCCCTACACAGTTCTGTTGTATGCCTATATGTTTATGGTCTTTTCTTGACTTCTGTGGTGACATTAAACTGCATGACGATTCTTCAAAAACTCCCAGTTTGTTTCCTAGAGAAAAGTTCGGAGTGACATGTAGAAGAGTAAATGATGACAGATTTTCCATTTTTTTTTCAGTGAACTATTCATAGCAAAACAATACCTTGAGACACAAAAAATTATGTTGCATGCAAATGTTCCATCAAATCATGCTGCTCTCTGTAGTTCATTGGCTGAGAGCTTTGAGTCTGACAGAGCGCATTAAAGTGACACTGATCTCATCGATCTACCCCTCAGGCTTTGATCGGTACTTCACCAGCCGCACGCTGGAGAACAACCGGAGGAATATCTGGTTTGCCGAGTTCTGGGAGAACAATTTCAACTGCAAGCTCAGCCGCCATGCCTTGAAGAAGGGATCTGGCATTAAGAAATGCACAAGTAAGAATCTCTCGCTCTCCCTCTGGCAACACTCCATTTCACAGAGCTCCATAAAAAAGAGAAAGTGAGCAAAGGGAGAAGCCAAATCTATCGTAAAAGACTTGGCCCGCTGTTCTCAGATCGCCTGAAATGGGCCTTTGTTTACACCAGAGTCTGATTAGTCATACCACAGAAAAGCTGCTCTACGTCTGATGTTTTCTGATGCACAGCAGCAGATTCCCTGCACTGAGCACACACTACCAATGCAATCCAACCTGCTGGATAAAATTCGATTATCTTTAACTACCAGTTTTGCTACCAGAATTTTTTAAGTACTAGCCATTGCAGTCATTCTGCCCGTTCATAATGGACTTCAGCAAATGTCAGGCCATATTTACAGTACATTTGAAGCTTCTACAGAGGTTTATTATGCAGCTTCGAATGTCTGTCATTATATTTTACAATCTTGTTTGGGGATATTTCATTGTGTCAGAGCTAGGGCTGTGCAAACTAATCAGAATTCAATTTCAACATTAATCGAGATACAATGAGTACTGTGTCATATCACATCTCTTTTCCAGTTTTACATGGAAATTAGTGAAATCATCCAACGTAATTTTTGTAGCTTGACTTATACACTGTACAACCCAATAAGTAACTCAAACCATTTGAGGAAACCGATTGCAACAAGCCATTTAGGTTCAAAAACTAATCGTAATGAGTATTGGTAACTTAATCCATTTGATTAAACGAAGCAATTTGAGTACAGTTAAACCCAATAAATGAAGAGAACTCAAACCAACTGAGTACTGTAAAACTCAATAAGGCAACTCAAACTATTTAAGGAAACCGATTGCGAAAAATCTTTTGAGTTAAAAAAACGAATCTATATGAGTACTTTGAACTTACTCCATTTAAGTTGAAGTAATGAGGTATTTAGTTTAAAATTCTTTTCAAATGAGTAGAATTAAATTTCAGTGAATTTTGAGTTAACTACACTCATTTCATTTGATCAAGTTGATTGTTGGGTTGTGTAGATGGGTTTAAAGTTGTTGAAACTTTTATTTCAGTATGTTGATGTACTTCTAACTGAAACATAGATTAAAAAGGGGCAGGGCTTTCTTTTTGCACATATTTCTCTTGTACACTGTAAAAAATGCTGGGTTCCACACAATCAATTTGTGTTGGGACAACACGAAGGAATTAAGTCAACTTTTTGTCTTTACAAATTTAAGTTGATTAAACATAAAACAATTAAGTTGTCGCAATAAAAACTTAGGAATTAGATTGTTTTTTTAAAAGAATTTTTCAAAATAAAGTTAATAAGTTTATAAGGGTAATAATAAATACATTTTTAAATAACTCCATTTAAATAAGTAGTTTGATCAAACAGCAAACATCATTTGTTTAGCAAACTCACAATAAAAGAGTGTGTAAGAATATTGTGGCGGATGCGACAATTCTAACATGGAAGGAAATGGTTTATGAACCATTGGACTTTGTTTGCAACAAAAACAAACAGCCTTTTTCTATGTGAAGCTTATTTATAAACTAATTTCGAGAGGATCACATGCTTATGATTGACCACAGCTGGCCCTGCATTAGCAATCACATGATATACAAATCAGACCAATCCAAACACACTTAAATAGACCGATTTCCTTACCTTAACAATCTTCATCTTAAAGAATGTACCCTCATAGCTTAAACGGGGGAGCTCTTGAAATCTACAGTGCTCAGCATAATTGAGTACACCCCATTTTGAAAATGAATATTTCTATCCATTTCTCAGAGAAAATAGGCAAACAAAACAGATTTATTAAACAGATATTTTTTATTAAAATAATTTGTTAGTCACAGAACATCTTTAGAAATGGAAAGATAATACATTTAAATTTGTGCAAAATATGACACAAAAAATTACAAACTACAGCATTTACAACATTCTGTTGACCATGAATATGTTTATTTAATAGTTTTCCCTAACATAAAAATTTGGGCTACAATTTTTTTAACCATTATCATAAGCTATTTTGTTAGATAAGCTCCAGAGTTGGCTTCTGTACTAACTAAACTAATGTATATGCACAGATATAATATTTTAAAAAGCATCCTGTAGAAAATATTAATTTAAATAAGTCATTTGTGGGGGGTGCACTCATATATGCTGAGCACTTTACCTGAGTTCAGACTCCCCTCTTGCATGAGCCTCGGGCTCAAGATTCCTCTGAGCTCAGGGCTCTCTCGCAGGACAGGTAGCCAAATACACTTTTACTTATCAATCATCAACTCTTGAATTTTAGTTTTTGCAGTGGATTGATTTTCACAGTTGTTCACTTAAACAAAAACAGTGTGCGCTACCAAAATAAACATTCTAAAATTTGATTGCAAAACATGTAAAAAAGGGGCACTTAGTGATTATTATTCACAAAAACCCTTGTTTATTATGTAATCAATTAAAATAAAGAGTTAAGAATAAAAACGCACGTGTAACCGTAAATCGCAACCGTGCAGCTCTTAAAGTGATTGCAGGTTATATTCATGCCATTGACTGTGTTTATCGTTATTAGTCAAATAACAAAAGACAAGGACAAAGTCACCCAGTGCTCTTGATTATAGGACTTTTGTTGCTTTAATAAGAAACAAATCGACTTTAATTATTACATTGAAGATGCTTGAAGCACAGTTTGTTTTATTTGCATATATCAAAAAGATTTTAGTCATATCGCCCAGTGACAATTGTTTTTAATAATCATTGTGATTTTGAGTTTTTTCCTCTAGTCAGTTGCATGTCATACAGTACATGTCCAGAAAGTGGGAGAGCAAAGTGTTTTTATTTATTTTTTCTTACTGCAGTGAAAAAGTTGCTTTTAAAATGTCAACAAATGTGGAATTGAAGCAGAAGTTTTTCATAGATTCATTTTTATATGGATTTTGATCAAATGATTACATCTATATATTTTTTAATAGCCTACATTTTGACTTTTGCATTTTACAATGCTCTGGAGTTAATGAAATCAACCATATGCAGTCACTAAACCAAGACACAAAACTAAAATAATGGTAAATATGTATCAGTTATCCTAAGCCATTTAGCTATTTGCAATGGTGGTTACAGATACAAATCCAGCTACAAAGTAACTGGAAGATCAGTATTTTGTTCATTATTTTCTAAAATAAAAAACAATTATATAAAAAAAGTACATTTTTACATATTTCAAAATATTTCATCTCTTTAGTTAGTGTGTGTTTCCTCTGGGTGCTCCGGTTTCCCCCACAGCCCAAAGACATGCACTATAAGTGAATTGGATGAATTAAATTGGCCGTAGTAAATGAGTGCGTGTATGAGAGTGGGTGTTTCCTAGTACTGGGTTGCAGTTGGATGCGGGCATCTGCTGCATATAAACAGATGCTAGAGTAGTTGAGAGTTCATTCCACAGTGTCGACCCCTGATAAATTCAAATTAATTATTCTAAAGCAAATTTGCTATTCAACCTCTTCAGACAAATGCTATAAATTAAATTAAATTAAAACAAATTTAATAAATAATGAAATTAAAATGTATTAAATTAAAACAAATGAAAAAGGAATGAAAAACATCATATACAAATATATTATTAAATAAATCTAAAATAACCAGAACAATAGTCCAACATAAAACAAATTAATTAGAAATCCAGAATATTGTTTCTAAAGAGAAGGCATAAATGATGAAAAATTAAATAAAATCTACTTCTAAATAAATAAATGTACATAAAAAATACACAAATAAATAAATAAATGAAAATAATGTCTAAGAACTAAGTTGGAGGAAAATTATTGAATATTTCAAAAATGTGCATTTCAGTGCAATATAAAAACCTTTCTGGATATGTACAAAAAGCATCCTACTCTATTATGGCCATTAGAAACTTTCTGTTTTTGTCATTTTAGTGTAATTAAAATGTCAGAATACATTAGACTTGGACTATACCCTAGGGAAAAAGTCAGGGCGCTACAATTACATGGGCTAAATTTCAACAAAGTTATTACACTGTAGCATTTAAAAATGCTCAGAATGACTGGCTCGGTAGTTCAAGTGTTAATTGATTGGAGACTCCTCTCCAGGGAAGAGCAGCCCAAGGTTCAGACCAGTCAAACCCCATCCGCTGGGCTGTGAAAAAAAGGTTGAGTCCTAGCAACACATCCAGGCTTTATCCAATCAGTGCAGGTTGCGATCTTACGAGGAGGGGTTTCCGCTGGCAGACCTTCTCTAGGGGTAGCTATGATGGCGCGTCTAATTCTCAGCATGTAACCTACCAAGCATTACTGCGCTTACTGCACTGCACCAGTAAGCAGGAGAGGATATTAACCCCTCGCTTCAGTGTCGGTATGGTGACCTCCTACAGACGGCGGAAGTCAGATTATATGCGGCTGTGGCAAAAGGGGCTCTCCGTATCGTCGCAGCGCGCTAAATGTCACCGTGCATAATCCTTGTCACTGTGCTCACTTGTAATGGCTGGCCTTTAGCACACTGCGCAGAAGGAGAAGTAGTATCTGGCCTGAAACAAAATCCATCGCTCCGCCACAACGTAATAAATCACTTTTTCTTTATGCTAATTGCTGCGCCCGCAAGAAAATTCATCATTGTTACCTCACATTCTTGAATAGCCATCGGTGATTAAATGCGAGGGCTTTTATGCACTTGATTAAAAAAAATATATTGTAGGGTATTTTGTGTGTGTGTGCGTGTGTGTGCGTGTGCGTGTGTGTGTGTGTGCGTGTGTGTGTTTAATGAAATGCATAACAAGTTTTTTCTTTTTTTATTGTAGTTTGCATTTAAATATGTTTATTACATGCTGTTGTTGTACTAACAGGCTCACAACTTAAAGTTAAAAATTCAAAAGTTAATACATATAAAAATATATAGTATTGGAGGATTTATTTTAATTTTAAACTATTCTGTGGCAGTTCTTTGTATACATTAATTTCTGTATTTTATTTTATTAAGCAGTAATTAATTTTATTTTATTGTATTTATTTAAGCAGTGCATTTATTTTATTGTATTTTATTTCTTTAAGCAGTGCCTTTATTTATTTGTAAACATTCATTTCTGTTTTTTCGTTTCTTTAATTTTATTTAATTTTATTTTATTTTATTTTATTTTATTTTATTTTATTTTATTTTATTTTATTTTATTTTATTTTATTTTATTTCTTTAAGCAGTGCATTTATTTTATTTATTTTTTTAATGGTGCATTTATTTTATTTTATTTCTTTAAGTGGTGCATTAATTTTATTTCTTTAAGTGGTGCATTTATTTTTTTGTTTTTTTATTTCAATGCAATTATTTACTTGTATACATTAATTTCGGTTTACATTAATTTAATTTAATTTTATTACTTTAAGAAGTACATTTATGCTATCTGCTTTTGTCTATGGGAAAACTCACAGTTTCTTTGCATTCCTGAATATCTATTGGTGTTCAAATGCAGTCACTTGCCTAAAAAATATGGCAGGGTGTTTTTCTATGCATAAATGAAATGCAAAACTCAGCTCAGCTTTTCCTTCCTTTATAGTAGTTGTGGGTTTGAATATTTTTCTTGCATGCTTTTGCAACACCCAAGGGCTCCCGTCAGAAAAACAAGAGTGTGTGCGAGCAGAATTGCGCATATGCTGACATCAGGCTTGATTATTCATGTAAAGAACAATTCGGCATTTGCCATGCACATTGTAGCAGATTTATAATGGCACATGGGAAATGAAAATGGTGTTAGACTGTTTGCACAGCTTTATTAGTTCATGAAAACGACTGCACGTTGAAATACAATGCAGCCTTAACTGGGTCGCATCCTCTAACAGCTTTGTCTCAAAGGGAGGATGTAATATTTGTCTGAAAGCACTGATTCAGAACCGGAGGCCACTATGTCTGCGGCTTGCTAAACCTTTATCGTTTGCCGTGGAGCCCAGAGGTAGCATAGTGACATCTCCTGGGTCTGGGTGTTTTCAGCCTGTAATAACTGCTGACGGAGATTAACAGTCAGGATCTGCATGCATTTTCCATTAAGGTTTAGCTTGCTTGGTTGGATTCTTATGATTAGACATGGACATGTATTAGACTTTTTTTTTTTTTTTGTCAAGGATGACAGTTATTTGCATGCACTAGTATGATTGTGAAAATATTAGATGCGAATTCTCAGTGTCTCCTAGCATGCCGCATGTGCTGTCCATTCAAGATGGGTGCTTTCTGAGAAATTTCTGTGCTTGTTTTGCACATTGTCATTGGCACAGTGAGGAACTGTTGGTTTTTTAGTCATCTAGACAGACTACAGTGTAAATATAGCCTCAGAGGGACAATGCTAATGCATGAGTCAACAGGCACCCACAGATTTGCCCAAATTCCAGCTGACATTTTCGATAATGACTAATGTGATGGAGGATCTGTGAAACGTATTTAGGGTATGAATCAAAGCTGATTCGATGACATCACTGCCTTCCGTCCATTTCATTATCTGTGAGCTGGGTTTTGCATGTACTATCAAAAGCAGCAATGCTAATGAGCGGCCTGGACTTCAGAAACAAGGCAAAAAATTAACTATGCGTGCATTCATTCATTCATTCATTCATTCATTCATTCATTCATTTTCACTTATATGTTCATTCATTCGTTCATTCATTTTCACTTATGTTCATTCATTCATTCATTCATTCATTCATTCAGCTTTGCATTTATTCATTTTAATAGATTGATTGATTCATTCATTACTGCATTCACTTTCAGATTGATTCATTTATTCATTGATTCATTTGTTGATTCATTTATTTTTCGTTCATTTGTTCATTCCTTTACTCACTTATGTATTTACTAATTTTCTAATTCATTTATTGAATGATTGATTGATTGATTGATGCATTTGTTCATTCACTCTCTTCATTCATTCATTCATTCATTCATGCATTCACACATGCATTGATTCATTTGTGCATTGATTCGTTTGTTGATTCATTCATTCATTCTTTCATTCACTTATTCTTGCATTCACATATGCATTGATTCATTTATTCATTGATTCAGTTGTTGATTCATTCATTAATTTATTCTTGCATTCACCTATGCATTTATTTATTTTAATTGATTGATTGATTCATCAATTGATTGCTTGCTTGCTTGCTTGATTCATTCATTCATTGACTTATCTGTTCATTCATTCATTCCTTCATGCATCTATTCATTCCTGCATTCACTTATGGACTGATTCATTTATTGATAGATTGATTCGTTAGTTTGTTGATTCATTAACTTACATATTTATTCATTTTGATTTGATTGATTGATTGATTGATTCATTCATTCATTCATTCAGATAATCATCCCTGTATTCACTTATGCACTGATAATCTTTTATTTGATTGATTCATTAATACATTAAATGATTCCATCATTAATTCGTTCATTCATGCATTTATGCATTGATTTGTTCTTTTCATTCAGTCAGTATTACCTTATTATTTAGTCAACATTAGGGTCAGCAAAGCCAAAACCATTATTTCTATGTCAGCTATTTTGGCACCTTTTTAAATTTTAATATAAAATACTATATTTTACGCACCCATTGTCATGTCATTACAGTTGATCAAATAGACTGATTTAATAGGTCAGTCGCACCCTTCTCAAATAATAAATGCCAAAATATGACAAAGATCTCACCAAAGTTGTTAGAAGCTATAACTCTGCAATGTGTAAGAGCATTAGACTCAACTTGGTCTGTTATGACAACAATAACCTCCACAATGTTATCTCCACTATGTTTAAGACAGTGCCACCTTGTGATCAGGAGATTTAGATTTTTATTTTATTTAAATATGTTTTTGCTTATGACTTTTGAATAGTTTGGTCAAAAATCACAAGACTGATCTCTTCATATTCAGAGCAGCATAACTAGGGATCCAAGGATATTTAATTTTTTATATATCTAATCTTGGCTTGTTTTGGGCACATTTTGAAATTTGAATTGTATGAACACATTTGTGCATTGTTACAAAATTATGTATGTGTTTTCAGCCATACCCTAAAATTATAATCAGAAAGTTTTGGACTGTTTTGGACCCATCTTGTGGTCAATATTAAATATGAGTTTTATATTAGTTTTGTTTGTTCATGAGACTGGTCTTGGTTTACACTGATAAATGATGTACACAAAATAAAAATGTATACAAATTATGTCATATTCAGTGGAATCTTCTGGACTACAATTAGAATTTTCATTGAAAACCTTCTTTTCCGTACTTTTATTTTCTCCAAAAATCAACCTGCATTATATCCAGATCATGCTTGCAAAATATATATATATATACAGTTGACACATCGCAATGAACACACCATGTCGGTTTGGTCATAAATGCCAGCTGCAAGTCAAAAGTGCTAAATCATTCAACTAAATGATTGTATAAATGATTTTTCATCCTAACTAAAATCTTCTTAAAATGTCTTAAATTACTAATTGCTGTAGTTGATCCTCCCTGCCATCCTCATTCTACCACTCTTTTCTTAGACCTGTAATTGCTGCTTCCAGCTAATTTATCATTGTTGTGATCACTTTTTTGGGTAAACATTGCAGGTGTAATGGTGTTCACAGGCACAGAGATGCAGCTCACACAAGTGACTCACTCCCAGATCATTTCAAGTAATTTCAAGATCACATTGATTCAGACGTGCCCCAAAGTGGTGTCGACCAAATGAGTCAGTTGTTTACTCTGTAATTATTCAGTCCTGTTCCATCAGTTTGACCCGTTGATGTGGGTTTGTGCGCCGATGGTGTAATCAACCAATCACAGTAACGATTGGCAGTATCTTGCCGTTTTCTCCTCACGCTGGCGTCACGCTCTAGGAGCTCAGTGAGAACACATTGAGCTCAAGGGAGGTCCCCCGCTGAAACCTAATCCGCTGATGTCGCTCTTAAAGAGTGCTGCTTTAGAAAACCTAGTGATAGAGAAGTCATTTGATGTCAAATTTCTCATTTAAAGTGTTCCCTTTTTACTTCCTCTGTAGAAAGGTCAATAGTTGAAGCGAAACCCAGTAGGTGCAAGTAGATTTTTCACCTTGAGGCCCGTTGGCTTGATTCTTAAAATTTATTGGCATTCTGTCAGCTTTTTTTCAATAGGCCTCATTCAAGAAACACGTGCAGTGCAAATTTCTGTGTAAATCATTCAGAAAACCATTTCTACATCAATTCGGTACATGCATAAAATTTTACACTCTGGGTCATGAAAAATTATGATTATATTATATTATATTATATTATATTACATACAACAGTTCTGTCTGGTTCTTGAATCTGATTGGGTGATAGCCGTGTAATTATTGTGCCAGTAACAGCACTTGTTTAGCCTCTTCACCCTTGTGTATTACTCCACCCACATACAACAAGCAGAAGACACTCAACAGTTTGACAAATATTGCTGCTGTTGGGCAACATGTACTTCTAAGGCTTTTTTAGTCGAGAATGTAGTTGTTTAGATTGCAACTATGCAGTTTATTTATAAGCATAGTGCCTATTTAAAATATTTATAATTTCTGAGAGACAGCGCATCGGCGGCCACTGTAAAAAAAAAAGAATCCGTAAATCCGTAAAACGCTGGGTTGCCGGAAAAAAATGTGAAATAATGGTCATTAAATTACAGAAATTTACCATAAAATAACGAACATTAAATTACAGAAATTTCCTTAAATTTAAACTCCTGGGAAATTTCTGTAATTCAACCTTTGTCATTTTACCGTAAATTTCTGTAATTTAACAGCCATTATTTTATGTTTTTTTTCCGGCACCCCAGCTGCTGGAAATAAACCTTAAAATTACGGCTTTTTTTACAGTGTGTCATTCAGCAAAGACGGTTGACGATATTCATCCACAATATGGCGACAGAGACCACATAATAAGCCCTAAGAGGAAAAACAACATAATTTCAAACTACAGGTGATCAAATCATTAATAAACTGGTAAATGACTTTCTAAGTCGATCTCTCTCTTTTGTATGTTGTAATGCTGTATTTATACCATAGTAATTTTGTGATCTCCCGATTGCAACAGAGAAATACTGGCGATATCTCTGTAGACAGATGACACTTCAGTATATACCATATATTAGACATTACGTTAGAGAATCATTCAAATAATAGCTCTAAAGTGACTTTGGTGAATAAGCAATGGTTTCTACTGATTTATTTATATATATATATATATATATATATATATATATATATATATATATATATATATATATACATGATTATGCTGTTGGACTGTTGTAGAAACACTATATCACACTCATAGCGATGTGATGTGGCTGTATATTGTCACTGGTGGTACACTAAGGATGCTTTCACACCTGTAGATCGATTGTTTTGTTCCGGAACGGATTAAAATTGATACAATGTTTTTTTTTGTTTTTTTTTTCTTGGTGCAGTTCACTTTCACACGGCAAAAACTGACTAAACTCGGTTTCTAAACTGACCAAAATAGATAAAACAAGTCACGTGCGGTTAAACTCTCCTCACATTAGTCAGAGTCCTGCTCAGCTGTCATGCGTCCTTATTTTAATTCATGACAATGAGCAATAAGACATTATAAGCGAAAAGCTGCACTTTAATGTTGAATGGTGACACCCACAGACATCGTCACCAAATATAAATCACAGGTAAGACTTTCTCATACATAGCCGTTGGCTAGAATTCTGCATTATAGGCTTTACATTAAAGAGAAAAAAATAGATAAACTGAGCCTGCAGTTCGGTCAGTTTTCCTAAAGGATAAACATTATATTGGCATGGTGCTTCAAAAGTTGTTAAAGGGATAGATTCACCCCCCCCCCCCCCCATCATTTTCTCTCTGTTTCCAAACCTTTGAATTTCTCTTTCTTTTGAATATGAAAGAAGATATTTTGAAGAAAGCTAAAAACATGTAACTATGGACTTTCATAGTACTTGTTTTTGCTACTATAGATGTCAGTGGTTACATTTGTCACCTTTTTTTTCGAAATATCTTCTTTTGTGTTCAACAGAAGAAAGAAACTCATAGGTTTATAACCCCTTGAGGGTGAGTAAATAGTAAGTACATTTTCATTTTACGGTAAATTCTCCCTTAAATTTAATTCTGAACAGATAATCATAACATTTTAATATGTTGCTTGTTGCGTGTATTGTGGGAATTCATAAATCAAATGACCAATAAAGGACATCAGAAGGCTAATGCTTTAATAGGACTTTTTAAAATGTGATGTATTGGTTTATAAATCATGTTTTGTAAGTGTTTTGACATCATAACAGTTTTGTTTAAAAAAAAAAAAAAAAACACTTGGGTTTGCGTTTTGATTGACCTTCGAGCCTTGCCCAATTACAAATTTATAACATGTATATCAAACACAGATGGGCTTCTAGTATTTAAAAAGCAATCTAGATTTACCACTAAATGGTGTTAATATTTGAATATGATCTTTCTCTGTATTACATCACTGAGCCAGTGGTCATTTTTATAATGGCACATCATGTTAACAGATATTGCCACCCTGGGAAATAAAGGTGATTGTTAAGATAGCAGACATTCAGGTTGTTAGCGATCCTGTGAATACATTTAAGAGTAATATGAAAGTCGAGGTCTAGCTATGAATACTGATTAAGGTCTGTAAATGCAATCCAGTCTTTTATTTTATGTTATTCTTTTAAAGTAGTACAAATGACAATGCATTTAGACAAAACAATCAATACAAAATGTATCTAATGTAATGTGTATTTATATAGCAAATTTATCCTGTATGGCCATACACCCACAGCCCTTAACAATCATGAGTAGGGGGTCTCTCTACAACACCACCAGTGTGCAGCATCATCTTGGATGATGCGACGGGAGCCACAGGACAATACCGCCAGTGCGCTCACCACACACCAGCTATTGGTAGAGAGGAGAGACAGTGATAGAGCCAATTTGGTGAATGTAGATGATTGTTAGGCTGTGATGGGTAAGGCCAATGGAAGGTATATGGCCAGGACACCAGGGTTACACCCCTACTCTTTACAAGAAGTGCGATGGGATTTTTAATGACCACAGAGAGTCAGGACCTCGGTTTAATGTCTCATCCGAAAGATGGCGCTCACAGACAGTAAAGTATACCTTTCACTATACTTGGGCATTAGTATTCACACAGGTTGAGCGCCCCCCTGCTGGCCTCACTAACCCCACTTTGAACTGCAACCTATATGTTGTTTAAATTCAGCCCATATAAATTCTTTGCAACTAATTACCTTAAATCCAATGAATCTTTTTTTTTTTCAGTGTAATTGTATATGTTTATGAGTAATTGAATAATCTGCCCCGCAATAATGTTTTGTTGTTGTTGTTAAAAGGAATACAAGTTCTATAGATTCTAGTCATTTCAGCACAAAACAGACCGTAAAAAAGAGATTATTTACTTTATTTAAAGTGGGTAAACACATTCCCTTAAGAGCCACAAGTTGTCTTTACATACAGTAAATAAGTCAGTAAATCAATTGTAACTTGCAACTGTTATGTTTATTCACCTTATATTTTATATATATGGGCATAGTTCATTTATTTAAAAATTTTAAGGCAACATGTTTACTCACTTTTTTTTTTAAGTAAAATCAACAAAACATTTTTTTCAATGCAGCCATGAATTTTAAGTATGGATTAAGTATGGCTTAATGCAAACATGTCTCCAATGAGAGTGGATAGCATTTTGTATTGAGATATTGATGTACAGTCATAAAGTACCTGCCAATGTCATATCATCCTCTATCACTTGATCAATAAAAAAGGCAGACACCCACACATGTGCACTTTTTAAATCTATTAAAACGTGTATAAAAGTGGGAACGTGTGTAAAATGTATAAACGTCACACATAACATTACTTTGTTATACTTGAATATTTAAATACTTTAAATGTAAAATTACGCATTAACTTGAGCAGCTGTTTACCTACACTGTCTCTGCAGTGGTGTTGCTTTTTAAAATATACGGTCATATTTGCTATAACTCTGCACGAGCACATCAAGTTCAGCTGGAGAAAGAAATGGTGATCTATTTTTCAGATGTTGCCATAGTCACTCGTAATGTCTGCGCTCCATTAATAATGCCTTTTTCTAGTTGTGGTGTGCGCGCTTAACTCTGAGTTAATCTACTCAAAGTAGATTGACCTAACTCAGATCCGCTATTCTGAAACCGAAACTGAGTTTTTAATCTCTCGATAAATCAACTCAAGTCAAATTCAAAGTTGGTTGAACCTTACTGAAACAGGCCCATTATTATTTATTATTATTATTATCATTAGTAGTAGTAGTAGTAGCAATAGTAGTAGTAGTAGTATTAGGGGTTCAAGCACAATGCGCTGAAACCTTATTGTTTTTGTTAGGATTAATATTATTTTTGTATTTTAATTTATTTTATTTTATTTTATTTTATTTATTTTTTTCATTTTACTTCTGCCATAATTGCTATTGCCCTGGCCAAACTGTAGGGCCTAGAGGCTTCAAACTTGGTCAAATGGTAGTAGTCCCCACCACTACTCAGATCCAACGACTCGTCCAAATTGGACCATAGGTGGCGCTACAGCATTAAAAAAAACATTTGTTTTGTACACCGTTTATCATACACTCTGTCAAAGACTTTACATATTTGGAATCCTTGGGTCAGCCTGAACAAAAATGGAGTCACTATGCACCGTTTTTCCACTACACCGAGATTTGTCCGAAGCCTACTTTTGCAAACTAGTCCTAGTTGTTGTTGTTGTTGTTATTATTATTATTTATTATTGTTATTATTATTATTATTATTATTATTATTATTATTATTATTATTATTATTATTATTATTATTATTATTATTAGCTGTATTCCAAATTCATGCATTAAATTGATCAAAGTCACATTTTGAATTACCATTAAATTGCCAAGTAAAAGCTATTTTGGTTTTCTATGTTTTTTTATTTTATCTAATTGATTAAAATGTCTAAACAACCCCAAACTTTTGAATTGTAGTGTGTTAGATTGAGTGCAAAAAACCCCCAAAAAAACAAACAAGAAAAACCCACATCAGAGAGTCGTGTTGAATTGAATTCAGATAATGCCCCAGATAGCAAGTTAATGAGTACAGGAATGTATAGCATCAGCCTTTTATCAGAGAGAATGCAATGCTGAAATGTAAAGACAGCGTTGACCCCCACGTTTATCGAAGATGCCGCAGCCAGAGATAGCAGAGTGCGCTACATCAATACTGCGATGTTTTTTTTTTTTCCCAGCCCTCACAAAAGCCCTCTGGTTACTGTCGGATTAAAAGGCTGGATATCTCAGCGTTCAGCTCTCTCTGCCTCTTCTCCTCTCTGCCTCATTCCCATTCTCTATCTCTCGCTCTCTGTCTTTCTCTGTTTGTGGCACTCGGCTCTGCTTTTATCAGGGTTGAACATACAGGAAATTCTCCATGCAGAGAGCAGCTTGCGATTACGGATTGCACATGTTGCGATGGATCTCTGTGATATCAGAAGATGGGAGGACAAAGTTTAGCTTGTTGATCTGTTTGCTGTAGCTACCTTATTCCATTGCTCTCTGGAATATATACGTAATGCACAGCCTAACTTTTGAGCATATGCTGGGAATAAATTACACTTTTAATCAATTTTAAAAATGACTATAATGTATTATTTTTATTTATAAATGTTTTTTGTTTGTTTTTCTCAAAGTAATTTAACGTTGGTCAAAAAATAAAATGTTATTTAGTTTGAATCAAAATTTATTTTCTTTTTGGCTTAGTCCCTTTTTTAATCTGGGGTCGCCACGGCGGAATGAACCGCCAACTTATCCAGCACAGGTTTTACGCAGCAAATGCCCTTCCAGCTGCATCCCATCCCTGGGAAACTGAATCAAAATTATTCAAGAAAAAAATTACATTCACACAAAGTAAAGATATTGTTTAATAGAGATGCTAAATATACAGTTGTAGTCAGAATCATTAGCCCTTCTGAATTATTATCCCCCCTAAATGGCCCCCCTGGATATTTTTTTCCACTGATTTATGTTTAACAGAATGAAGATTTTTAAACACATTTCTAAACAGGATAGTTTTAATAACTCATTTCTAATAACTGATTTATTTTATCTTTGCCATGATGATAGTACATAATACAGTATGTTACCAGATAATTTGCCATTTAAAGGCTTAACAGCACTGTAAACCCTAATAAGTTGAGACTACTCAAATGATTTGAGGAAAGTGATTCACTTGGTTCATTTGAGTAATGGTAAATCAACAACTTAATTAAGTTGATCAAATGTGGTCTCTTCATTGAATTAACTTAATGTTTAATTACAGATAACTTAAATTTTTAAGTACGGATCATTTAAAATGGCTAATAGACTAAACTTTTCAGCTTTTATATTCTTTTCTTACTCACTTACTCCCAGAGCCATTCATATCGAGGTTGATATTTAGCTGCAATACGTTGGTGTTTCGTAACATCTAATTTTTACGAGGTGGGTCATTAGCCCAACGCTTAACCCCAAACCTGGAGGACCAAGACAAACACACATATGGACAATTTAGCTTACCCAATTCACCTATAGTGCATGTCTTTGGACTTGTGGGGGAACCACACAGAAATTCCAACTGACCAAGCCGGGACTCGAACCATCTTGCTGTAAGGCGAGAGCGCTATACCCACTGCTCCACCGTGTTGCCCCTGCATGTACATCAATTAAGCAAAATGTATATAAGCATTTAAATATCTACTTACTAATTTAACTTTTCTCTTTCGTCATATGGGTTCAGGTAGTGCCTCTGTCCCACTGTGCTTCAGCAATTCAGCATCACAAGCAAATCGACCACCTTGTGTCATATAACATTTAGCGATCAATTAGCGTGGTTGTCCAGGCAGAATTTCAAGCACGACCAATTATTTTAATCAGAGACATTGTGAATAGTTTAAAGAAATTTAAAATGTTAAGTTCAGAGAACTTAAAATATTAATTAAGTTTTTTTGCTGCCTAATGAGTAAGTTAAAAATACAAGTTTAAGTTTTGATGCCCAAACTTGGTATTTTAATAATGGTCAAGTTATATTAACTTAATATCTTTAGTAATGACAACAGCGGGGTTTACAGTGTAGGCAAGTTTGGCAAATCATTATATAACGTTGGTTTGTTCTGTAGACAATCACAACAAATATTATTGCTAAAGAGGGCTAATAATATTGACCTTAAAATGTTCTTTAAACAATTAAAAACTGCTTTTATTTTAGCCAAAATAAAATAAATAAGACTTTCTCAGGAAGAACGAATATTATAGGAAATACTCTGATAAATTCCTTGCTCTGTTAAACATCATTTGAAAAATATTGGAAATAAAAAAAAATCCCAATAATAATTTTGACTTTAATTGTATATGTTTAGTATGAAGTAGAAACCTTTTTTTAACCTTTGATCAAAGTTTAACCTTGTTTTGGACCAACCTAAACAATACTGTAGTTTGTTACAGCTACGTTGATAAATTACCCTCAAATTATAAAGTATAACTTATTGTTATCAGCAGGGCTCTGACCCAAAAATACTGATATAATTGTGTATCAATAGGATTGGATTAGCAGTTTAGATAGCAATGCAGTTTTAAATGGTCATGTTATGCTGTTTTAAGGTGTAATTTAAGTCTCTGGTGTCCCAAAATGCATCTGTGAAGTATCAGTTCAAAGTACTTCATGAATCATTTAGTAGATAATGCTGTAATCGTTTTGAGTGGAAAAATGCTGGAAAAAGTCTCTTTAAAATGCAAATGATATGTTTGCCACATCCTTTACAGCTTGCGCCTCAGTTACTCCAGCAAATCAAGCAAATTGTCTGCATTTGTTTTAAAGCCTTATCAGTTTAAACTCTGAATGTGTGGTTTTCTGTGTGCAGACAAAAAGCACACACACATGCTGCTGTCACCTTGTCCCATTCTGCAAGAATTATTTGAATTCAGGATATTGTGTTCCCCAGCGGGCACCTTGATGTCAAAACGACATCAAAATGATATCAAAGCTGCAAATCGATTTGATGTCAATTGACTACCCTGATGTCAAAACGACATCAAATTGACATCTAACACTGGTGTCAAAAATCGATTACCGGACTGTGCTGAAATAGATTTTTTGATGTGTTTTTGGCCTCAATGTGATGTCATTTTGACATCAAGGTAGTTTACATGCATTGTAGAGATACAAAATCCAGTGTAAATTTGCAATTGAAGCTTTCAGATGAATATAACTTTTCTCGTAATACTTTTGGTGTATATATTTTGATAGTCATGCCTTTTCCAGTACGTATTATAGAAAAGGCACACTTTTCCTGCTGTATATTAATTGATGACTTCTGCTACCATGTAATGAACACTTTACAAAATGTTTGGTTGTTTTAACTCAAATTTTGGTAAACTATTTTTAGAGTGTAACTGACAACTCAGAGATTCATCCAATACAGGCTCATTATGAAACTATCCCCATATACATTTCTAGAGATCGCAAATAATGTAGCCAGAGCTATGTATGGCTCCATACCAGTTTGTCCAGTGGCTTGCCGCATACGTCGTACGTCGGCAGACTTAAGACTCAGAGAGGAGTTGACCGGGATGACGGGGTTGGAGTCTGGCGAAGAACGGTTCTAGAAAGCAGGTAAAAAAAAAAACTAAAAGCAAAAAATAAAATAAACAAGTTGAGAACATGGTGAGATCTGAAAACGTGGTAAAAATAAGACTGCCTTGAGGGTTTTTATTTTTCTGGATTGTTTTTGAAAACACTGTCGACTGGGTTTAGGGATGACATTGGGCAAGTCAATCGGTGCTTTTGAAAACACTATTTTAGGGAAGGCCGTGGGTGGGGTTATCAAAACTGCAAATTGATTTGTCAATTGACTACTCTGATGTCTAAAGGACATCAAATTGACATCTAACACTGGTGTCAAATATCGATTACCGGACTATGCTGAAATAGATTTTTTTGATGTGTTTTTGACGCCAATGTGATGTCATTTTGACATCAAGGTAGTTTACATACATTGTAGAGACACAAAATAGTGTAAATTTGATGAAATTGATGCTTTCAGATGAATATAACTTTTCTCATAATACTTTTTGTGTTCATATTTTGTTGGTCAAAAGGGCATCAATGTGTGGATGTCAAATGGACGTCAAGGTTTTAATGTCAAATTGATTTGCATTTTTGATGTCAATTTGATGTCGTTTTGACGTTAAGGTAGTTAATTGACATCCAATTGATTTGCATTTTTGATGTTTTGTGAAGTTTCTTCTGGGTCCCACTCAAACCTCATGACTACAACTGATGCATTTGAGGGGGTTCAGAAACAATGCTTATTAATATAGAAAATAAGAGCAATGCTACGCATCAAATTAAGACATGTAGAAAGCCCCTCTTCCTTTTGTATAGTTTTGTTACTTTTTTTGGTCTCCCCCTTGGGTCTTGAAGCAGAACTAGTTGAAGGTCACTAATCGTATTAGTCAAATCATGTTGCACAAGTCTTATTCTTGCCAATTAGCATCAGTCAGTCAGCAAATTATGTAGCTGACTAATGCTAGTGAATATATATCCACCCTCCCCCCCTTAAAATTCTCATTTAACTAATTTCAAAAGGAATAAATGTTGGAGGAAACTTATTATCTCATTGCTGCTGGCTAAAAGTTTTAATTTGATCCATTATCTTTTTCTTTGCCAAAATTGAAATGACCGGAAAAATTAGTGCCAGTACAGGTCAGAATTAGGGTTGGGCGATAGCTTATCGTTTGTGATATACCAGTAAAAGTTCTTTCCACAATAAGGATTATTCTTCCTGCGATAATACCGAATCAATCTGTAATCTGCTTATGCAATCTGGTACTTATTCTCTTCGTGTTTGATCAGTTGAAGAGTTTCTATCATCTTTTTTTTTAACTGCTGCATGTCTTTTAGACGCCCTCTAGCTTCCAATATGAATGAAACATATATAACATTACGTGGGTGCTCACAAGATCCACGTTTTTTAAATAAATAAATAAATGAATAAAGGGAAAGATGATTCTCATGTCTAAAGACTTTTCTGCTTTTCAGTGTATATAGTTGATATACTAATATACAGTAGTTTTCGGTCAATCCCTAATCATTATATTGCTTAGAATTAATTGTTTGTTTTCTAGTCTTATATAATTGTTAAAGATATTTCTCAACATAATACTAATTTCTGATTTCTTTTTTCTTTGCCATGATGACAGTACATAATACCGGTTTCTGACCTTGAAGTGTTTTGTAAAAAAAAAAAACATTTTATTCTATCCGAAATAAAACAAATAAGACTTTCTCCAGAAGAAAAAGTATTATAGGAAATACTGTGAAAATTTGTTTTCTTTGTTAAACATCATTTTGAAAATATTTGAAAAGGAAAAAAAAAATCTCAGGAGGGCTAATAATTTTGACTTCAACAATACAACAACAACATAGGCTCATTCTGGAAAGGAAGTCCTATTTACGTTTCTGAAGATCTCAAATTATGTCGCCAGACGTCCATATGGCTGCATTTCATCTTTAAATCAAACAATACGTGGCGGTATGACCTGTTCCTTTTTGTGCTAGCAGCTGACCGCTTACCTCCAAATGGACAGCTTTCCTGCTGTTACCAGTTTATCCTGTTAGCTCGCCATGTACGTCGGAAGACTTGAGATGCAGAGAGAAATCAACAACGACAACAGGGCTAAGGTTCGGCGAAGAACGGTTCCAAAGAAAAAAACAAAGCTAAAAGATAAAATAATCAGGTAAATAACAGGGTGAGATTGTGGTAAAATCTGAAAACGTGGTAAAAACCAGGCGAGGGCTTTTATTTTTGTAGATTGCTTTTTAAAACTGCCAGTTGGGTTTAAGGAAGGAGAGGGATGCTTCAATTGATCGGTCAGTCAGTCAATCAGTTAGTCAGTCGACAGCGGCCTCTGGTGGATTTATTCAAGAACAGCAGGTGCTAATACCACTCACGAGAGAAATTTGAGATCTTAAAAATGTACACAGTGGCTTCTGGTGGGTCCGCGAAAACAAAAACTGCAAAAAACGTACCTCCTGGGATGTAATTTGTGGTCTCCAGTAATGTGTGTAGCGGCATGTTTTCAGAATGAGCCGGAGTTGACTATATGTATGGGGTATTGGCTTTAATTTTGTCCCTATAAATATACCTCATAAAGTGCCTTTTCAGTACGTATTATATAAGAAAATGCTGTATATTTTCCTGCTGTATATTATTTGAGGACTTCTGCTACCAAGTAATGAACTATTTACAAAATGTTTGGTTGTTTTAACTCAAATTTGGGTAAATGATGGTCAAAGCCAAATGCTGAGTTAAAAATATAACACACAATTTTCACCAAATTGGTTTGTCTTTATATTGTCTTATAAGGCCCGTAATAAATTAGTAGAGAGTACATTCTTGTCTGTAATTGATTATGGTGATTATTTATATATGCATGTAGCTGCTAATCTACTTTAGATTCTGTTTATCATGCAGAAATACGCTTTGTCAAAGGTGCAGATCCACAGACGCATCATTGTATTTTGTACTATTCCTTAGATGGGTTATCTTTATATCAAAGGACAAAATTACGTTTGTATGTATTTACTTTTTTTTTACTACCATCCTATCTTTCTAATTTGCTTACATTTCGCATAAATAACAAACGCACACTTTGGTTCCTGTATTCAGCAAATGTGCTTTTTCATTTTATACTCTTAGGGCTTGGAAAGACTTGCAAAATCAGCTTAATCTTGACACACTTCCGACTCATAGTACTTTTAAGCATCTTGTGTATAACATCTTAAAGGATACCTGTAATTGTTTTTTATGATCTGATCTTTTTTTATGAATGGTGATTTTGTAATTTTAATAATGTTTTCTGTGACTTTTTGTGTGAAACTTTGTGCTGCCATCTTGACCAGGTCTCACTGGAAGAAGAGATAGTGCTGTCTCAATGTGATCTCCTGATCCTGATAATAAAATAAATAAATTTTATATATATGTATGTATGTGTGTGTAAATATATATATATATATATATATATATATATATATATATATATATATATATATATATATATATATATATATATATATATATATATATATATATATATATATATATATATATATTAGTCATCTTGGAATTATAAGGTTCTAATTGATTTTGAGAAATTGAGCTTCAAAGTTTTTGCATTCCATATAGCAAACATTATGTGTGTAACATTTGTTTTTTTAAATAAAAAGTCTTTAAATTTAAACAACTTATAAAAACCATCCCATAATGTAAATAAGTTGTCATTTAATAAGAATATGTCAATAACAAAATTTTCACAAAAATGTCAGATAGGGGGTTTATCGATCGGTTGAAATGTCCAGAAATGTATATAGGGGTACGTATCAATAATCAGCCTGGGTTGGATTCAACACATTGACCTAATGCATATATATGAAATTTAAGCACTAAAATCAGATGTAATCTTCAGTCAGTGATTATAAAATGAATTGTATGTTACTAATTGAAAAGGCATTAAAATATAAGCTCTATAATGCATGTGCTGGACTTAAACTGTTCCCATGACATTCTACGAGGAGTGTGTTTTTTTACGAAAGGGAGAATTTTCTTGGCTAAGGATAACTCCACTTGGACTTGTTTTAAATGAAAGAAATTCCCTTCTCGGTTAAAAATAAAAATGTGTATGGGTAATAAACATCAATGTCTAATGCTCGCTTAGCTTAATTAAAACTGAGCTGTTAGTCTGCGAGTCGAATGGACCATTGGTCTGTGGAAATATCTTTTGTCAGCTGTCTGGATCAGTCTGATCATTGCTGTTCGTGGATGCAGGTACTGTATGATGATGCTGTAGAGATGCACAAAGACATGCTGTGCTGTGCAGCCAGGATTACAGTGATAGTTGTCTGCAGCCTTCCCAATATTAAAAGAGAAAGTTCAAAATGACTTCTATAGACATTGTATACTCTGGAAGTCATAAGTATCCATCAGCAGTTGGGCTATAAATATGGTTCAAAATACATTTTTTGTGTGCCCCAGAAGAGTGAAGACTCATTTGGGTTTGAAACTAATGGAATGTAGTGTTGTTTTTGGTGAGCTTTGCATTTAAGAAAAATACCCTGTAAAAAATATCTGTAAATTAGCGTTTTTCTTCCTTTTGTAATTTATCTTTACATTTTTATTCATTTTTGCCCATTTATTTATGCTTTTGAATCACATTATGAGGTCTTGATAATTTTTCGGACAACGTTTAAGCTTAAAGTTTGAAAAAGTGTCTGTGTTGTTGGATATTACGGTACAAAAACATTGTAATAAACTGACAGTATATTTTCTGTTATTTTCCATTGCACTTACACTCATACAATACTAGTTTTAATCAGTATCGTTGTTTTATTTTCTGAAAAAAATAAATGAAAAATCTAAACATAAATGAAGTATCAACTGTCTGGCTGGCAGTGTATTAATGGGAATTATATGCAGATGAGGCTGTGCATAATAAGCTTGTACATTTTCATTCACAATCTACTGCTAATGTGGTTTAGTAGGTTCAGCCATATGAAAAATTATTATAATAGTTATTTTTTGCCTGTTTATTTATGCTTTTCAATCACATTTTTTAGATCTTGCTCTTCCTTAGGACAACTTTTAACCTTAAAAAGTTGGAAAATGTTGTTGTATATTAGGCTACAAAAGCATTGTAATAAACTACCAGTTCATTTTCTCTTATTTTACATGTTTATTCTTTGTTCTTTGTTCTTCTTATACGTTATATTATTTTATACAACTAAATTGTCAATAAAAGTCACTTTGTTAAACTGTAGAGTTGCATTTTCAACATCAAAAGTCGACAGAGCAGAGCATATCAATTCACAACCATATTCATAATAAACAGAAAAAAAACAAAAATACAGAAAAAATTAAACAACAGATATTTTTTACTGTGTAATGTTGAAATTCACCATTGTTTTGAGAATTTATTTTTTTATTTTTTTATTTTTTAATGATCTACAGCATGGCACTTACAATCCTTCAATAATAGTTTTAATCAGTATGTTTATTTAATTTTCAGCAAAAAATAAATAAATATAAAATCTAAACATAAATTAAGTATCAACTGTCTGACTGGCAGTGTGTTTATGGGAATTACATGCAGACAAGGCTGTGCATAATAAGCTTGTACATTTCCATGCACAATCTACTGCTAATTTGGATTAGCAGGTTCAGCCATATGTGATGATTTTTAATAACTTTGAAAACACGTTTACATATGGGGGGGAAATTGCCAATATAACAAAAAATAGAACTTAAAAAATTGTAACCTAATTAAATCTCCTGTATTTAAGTACATGTGAAGACCAGCACATTAAAATGCTAAATTTTTTTTTTTTTTTTGCAATGCGTAATATTACATTGACAGGAAAAGAAAGAAAAGATAGGTCACTCCACAAACATTTGCACAGTAATTGCTTTTTGAACAAAGCAATATACAGCAAAGCAAACCATATATATCCGTCCACAAGCTCGACTCATTGTTTGCACCCCTCCATTCTTGCAATGTACACTCACTGGAGATTATAAGGCAATATTGCTTGTGAAAACAGCCTTGGAGTTTGGTAATTGTGAAAAGTGATTGATTTATAGTGTTTCAACCCCAAACAACAATTCAGATGTATTTTAAATGCTTTTCATTGTGTTTTATAATTAAACTTACATTAATATAAGGTACATCTTTTTTTCCTTTAGTTTTTTATGCAATGACACTTATTTTTCATTGGTTAATGGTGCATACATAATTCAAATATATTCTTCATTAAAAGTTTTGCATTGTATTTTAAAGGTAAACTATTAAAAAGAGTAAACTATTATTTAGAGATGAGTAGGCTTCATGGGATTTCATGCAATTTAATCAAGTTAACACCAAAAACAGTATTGCGTTTTAGATTTAAATTAATCTGTCCTACAAAGGAGCCATTTCAAAAGCAACGTTGAGACGTCTTTGTTTGCATTTAAAACGTTTCCCTCAGGGCCGATTTGTATGATTTGGATTGCCAAGCTTTTAATGAAGAAACTTGAGGTGCTTTGGTTCCCTACAAAACCTCCCTCAGGCTTTTGTTGCTCACAGAGGAGTGTTGGAGGAGACGTTGTCTGTTTTCAATATTTTGGATGGGAGCGTTGATCAAAAGGCAGGACCTATCTTTCATCCAGAAGAGATGTCTGATAAATGCAGAGGTGATGCAGATTCCATCTATTATCGTCATCCCACCTAAATTGGAATGATGCTGCTAAATAAGGTGGATTACTGGATTATAGGATGGGTTTGTAAACAAAGGGATGCCGGTTTGATCCCTATGAAGAGCGACATCATGATGAGTCATCAACGCTGCGCTCTTAAAGGAATAGTTCACTCATAAATGAAAATTGCCTCTGAATTTCTTTAGAAAACCCTATTTAACTTAATTTTTCTTAATATTTAAATTCTTTTGTTTAGATAAACACAGCTGGATAAGTTTTAAATGTTATTCTGGCTTTTCCATGCTCTATAAGGGCTGGGACACACCAAGCCTAACAACTAAAGGTCCAAATGTATATGATTTAGATTATCTAATTGTTGTGAAAACACACCAAGGTTATTATAGTTAACCAAAATGAAAAACTAAAATTTAAAATAATTTTAATTTACTGAAATAAAAATAAAAACTAGAGTTTAAAAGAAAAACTAGAACTAACTTACACTGTATTGTGTACACACAAAATTAACTGAAACTAACTAAAATTATAGCAAATTGTCCTTCGCTTTCATCTTTGTAAATGGATTTAATATATATATATATATATACATACTGTATGCCTTTTAGAAGTAAACTTATTTACTTTGCACTGCCAGGTGTTTGACCTGTACTGCACCTCAGCGACTGTAAAGCTGATTCCATTTGCCAGATCAGGCCGGTCCTCCTCAGTCCTCACCTTTGCTCCCGTGACAAAAACAACGAGTGGACATGACAGCATGACATCATTAAATACGACCCAAGCAGAGACTTGCGTTTATTTAACACATTTGTACCAAATAGTGGGTTTTATTTCTGTATTGGTGATCACGAATAAACTGTTCTTTTAAACCAGATATTCTAAGTGAACTGGTTGGAATTTAAATTAAGTGAATCATACTTCAGTTGGGTTGCAAAACTTAATTTTAAGAAACTTTTCAGATCATGGCGATGTTTTAACTGACTGAAATTATTATTGGTGACTACATTGGTACGATAAGTCAAAACATCAGAAGATCCTGTTCACACTTAAGATCTGAACTGCCCATCACTACTGTGGATCTAACCACAGAAGCAGCCTTGCACACATATTGTACTTAGTCCTGCTGTCTTGTGGGTTGTTGTATTTAAATTTGAGAATGGGTAGATGGTAGTGTTCATGTGTCCTCTGAATACATGTTTCAGAAAATGTATCTTTGGTTGAGTTTTATTATACAATATTTATTCTGATGACTTTGAATCTTGCACCTAACAAATATCCTTATTTAGTAAAAAAGCCCAACTAAAACTAATACTGAAACTAATAAAAACTAAACTAAGACTAAGCAATTTCAAAATATAGAAATACTAGTAAAATATAATAACTAGTAAATCTCCCTCTTAAAACTAATTAAACATACTGAATTTAAAAACAAAAAGTCAAAATGAAATTAAAATTAATGAAAAATCCTAAACTATTAAAACCTTGAAACACACATGACCTCTGAGCAGCAAAAATAGTTTGTTGAGAAGTCGTTATAATGTTAATACTGACTGGAGTATAAGTTATCAGATACATATAAGTATTTGCACTTAAAGACAAAACTAATGTAATTACAGTTTAATCAGAATTATTAGCCCCACTGAATTATTATTATTTTTTCCCCAATTTCTGTTTAACGGAGAGAAGATTTTTTGATTGATGACAGCACATAATATTTTACTAGACACTTCTACTGCTTAAAGTGACAAACTTTACTAGGTTAATTAGGTTAGCTAGGCAGGTTAGGGTAATTAGGCAAGTTATTGTATATCAATGGTTTGTTCTGTAGACTATCGAAAAAAAATATAGCTTAAAGGGGCTAATAATTTTGACCATGAAATGTTTTATTTTTTAAAACTGCTTTTATTCTAGCTGAAATAAAACAAATAAGACTCACTCTAGAAGAAAAAATGTTATCAGACATACTGTGGAAATTTCCTTGCTCTGTTAAAGATCATTTGGGAAATATTTTAAAAAGAATTAAAAAAAAAAATTAAAAGGGGGTTTAATAATTCTAACTTCAACTGTACATAAACAAAATTTTTAAAAATGCTGGGTTCTTTGAACCCAAATTTGGGTTAAACATGCACAACCCCACTTGTTGGGGTTAAAATATGAATTATTAATGTCTTCCAGTCTAATAATAAACCAAATGTGAGTTGAAAGCATTTTTTTGAGTGTAATTATAAAACGTCCCTGGAAATCAAATTTGACCTTTAATGGAAAAATGTATTTCTGACTGTGCTTGTAAATGAAACCAAAGTCACTTTGCACAAAAGCCAAAGAAAGACTTACTTTATTTTGAAGAATGATTTTATTTCACCTAAATGTACGATTAAGACTTTGACCATATGGACCTAAGAGGAAAAAAGTGCCTGAAGCCTCTCAACAAATATTACCTGAATTATTTCCGAAAGGGCAGAAATAATTTCCCCTCTTCTTTGATTGCTGGAGGGATTTTGAGGTCCGAGATCCAAAACTAATGTATGCAACATCTAAAGCAGTCCTTCCATCCTTTGAATCAATTATAACGGCTATCTCTATGCTGAATATTTTAATTCGTCCGCTGGAAGTTAATGGATTGCTTTTATACAGTGAGTGCATTCAGAGATGCTCTATTCATTTCTATGGGCCGCTCGTATTGTGTCTGCATCAAAAGCACTTTGTAGCAGGACTTTTTTTTTTTTTTTTGCCACTGTTGTTGAGGTTAAGGGTACAGCAGAATTTCCAGAGAAGAGAAGCAGTCGTCTGAAACCACAAACAAGAGACTTAAGTGAGACAAAAGGCTCTGGAGGTTTTTCTGGCAAATGGGGAGAGTCAGGGTCGTTATTCCCAGTGGGAGCGGAGTCTCGGAGCGGGACAGCCAGTATCTTTAAAGACCTGGAGCAGAGAGGGGTACTGCGGGTTACTGGTGTGATATTCTGTCACGGGCCCTGTCTCTGCCACCTTTCAGACCCCGACAAACTCTCCCAGATGCCTCCCGTAATTGGAAAGGATTCCTTCTAAAGTTCAGGGCCCTGTGGTTAAGTGTTCAAGGATGTGCTTAGAATCGAGAATGAGTAACTGTGGTAGATCTGTGGGGTTACATGTAATTTGGCAAAGGGGGTTAATTTTGATTGGTTGGTTTATTCATTTCTTCATTAAACTTTTAAAATTAATGTTCTATTAAATGTTTTTAAGTATTCAGAATATTTGAACTTAATAAATCAAAATATTTGGTGAGAAATGCACCATACAAAGATAAAACAAAAATTAAATGACCTGAAAGGTTCTTATTTTGTCATGTGTATATATTTATAAATATTGATATAAAAATATATATACAGCTGAAGTCAAAATTATTATTGTTGGAATATATAATCAATTCCATGCGTGCTCAAAAAAAAGGTCAGGAGAGGGTTTTATTTAATGTCAAAAATATTAGTAATTTATTGGATACAAATGAATAATTTGAGGAGGTGCGCACCAACCTTACATATCCTGACTCCAGCTTTTATACACAGCTGATATTAACAGGTGGAGTTTAGTGGAATTAGTCACTTGTCAATCATTCACCAGTCCTTCATCAGCCACACCCAAACATACTTCCTCTTTTTCTACGAATTCTGTGCACAACATTAAGACTTCTCAACTGCAAATATTCTGTGTTCAGTTTCAGCACATCTCACAGGAAGTTTAGCTGCAGAGCTGAAGTTAATTTCAGACATTGAGGCCTCTGCCTTTCCATCAGCTCCATCTACTTTTGCAAAAGTGCTAATTAGTATTTAAACATGACACAGAGAAGAGGTTTGGTTAAAATATCACCTTAAGCAATCCAAATGTTTAATAAAAAGAAAAAAGACAAAAGTAATAAAAAGTAAATTCCTTTTTCACAACATTATCCCTCCTAAAAAAAATGCATCCCCTGTATATTTTTCCCCAATTTCTGATTAACAGAAAGAATATTTTTCAACACATCTGTAAACAATAGTTTTAATAACTCATTTCTAATAACTGATTTCTTTTATCTTTGCCATGATGACAGTAAATAATATTTTACTAGATATTTTTTTCAAGACACCAGTATTCAGCTTAAAGTGACATTTAGAATCAGAATCAGACATTGCTTTGCTTCCAGGTATGTTCACACATACGAGGAATTTGTTTTCGTCACAGAGCTTCTACAGTGCAACAATGACAGAGATGGGACAAAAAACAAATAATAAATATGTTTTAAAAATAGAAGTAAATAGTGAATGCAAATATACAAATTGACAAGTGTGTGTACAGGTATATTACTGCTCAAAAGTTTGGGGTTGTTTTTTTCATGTTTTTAAAGAAAATTATTCTGTCATTTATTGAATGTAAAAAAAAAAGTTAAATTGTTCAATACTTTTTTATTAAATATTTATTACTTATTGTATGTTTTTTCAAATAAAATTAGTACTTCATTCATTATTGCTTTTATTACTCTTACCATTAATATTAATAATAATAACAATAAAAATTAATTTAAGAGTGATTTCTAAAGGATCATGTGACTGAAGGCTGGAGTAATGAAGCTGATAAATAATAATTAAAATCACTGAAATAAATTGTTAAATTAAATTATAAGCTACTTTTGAACAGTTATTTTAAAGTGCAATAACCAATGACTAATTCATAGTCATAGTCATGCAATTACCAATTTCATAATTGTACAATTTGTATTGTATTTTTGATGAAATAAATGCAGCCTTGGTGAGCAGGAGAAGCTTATTTTAAAACATTTAAAAATCATACTGACTCCAAACTTTTGATCGGTAGTGCATATTACTAAATACAATGTTATATGTGCATCTGTTATGTGCAAAAAGCAAAAAAATTGGCATAAAGTATGTTGTTAAATAAAAAGTAGTGATGTTTGTTTTACAGTTACTATCATAAAGTGTTCATGAGATGGATTGCCTGAGGGAAGAAACTGTTTCTGTGTCGGGCTGTTCTATAGTGCTCTGTAGCGTTGACCCGAAAGTAAAAGTTCAAAGAGGCGGTGTGCTGGGTGTGAGGGGTCCAGAGAGATTTTGGCAACCCTTCTGCTCACTCTGGATAAGTACAGTTCTTGGAGAGTAGAGAGGGTTGTATAAGTGATTCATTTCCCTGTCAGAGGTACAATTCACCAATGTTTTCATTTGTCTTTTGGAGATTTAGTCATTGGTGATGGCATTATAATGGGTTAGTGTCTGTTTTATATTTGGTGTCAGTTTCTTTTTATACTTGATGTCGAATTAATATTTGCTATTGTAGGGAAAATATTTTATTGCACAACAATTAGTCTGTCAGGCTTTTTGACTTAAAAGAAAAAGAGAATTCACAGTTTAATTTGTTATTATTAGATTATTTTTAAATTTCACTTACCCTGCGGTGCATGAACTAAGCTGTTAAATGGTCAGCATATGAGACGGCTAGGTTATAGCTTCAATTTTGATTAAATAATTCTCTAATTGGTTGTGTATTATGTCGTGAACATACCCCTGTAATTGCATACTGCTGTCCTTTTTGTCTGGCTTGCTTAGAAATCTCTCCGAAAGCTTGACAGGCATAACAACAGTAACTAAGGGCAGTGGTTGTTGAAGGGTCAATTATTTCTTAATTTGTTTGCACTTTTTATTTTATTTTAGCAGAATAACTGAACTTAAATGAGCAATTAAAATGTTTTTTTTATTGTTGTTAGTTTCCTTATTTTATTTTATTTAAAAAAATATTTTATTTATACATTTATTAGAATATATATATCAAACAATGCTTTTTAAAGATTTATTTCAACACATCTAACAAAAAAACAACACATGATGTATTCTAGTAGCTTAAGTACGTGCTCAAACTGTTGGATGAGGACTTGAACGCATGTTACATGTGTAGGATTTGCTCGTACACAGAAGACAATCAGCATGTATGCTTGTGTTCATCTGCCAGTATGAGTGCTAAAGCTAGTGTTTGTGTGTGTTTGTGCATACGGAGCATTAAGAAGTGTGTAGGCTGCTCGTCCTCCTCCAGCGCTGAGGCACACAATGGATTTTTTCTTGTAGACAAACCCGCAGTGGAGCTCCAGCAGTAAAACCCCCTCCCTGATAACAATTACACAAGCATAACCTGCCTGTTTAATTTAGGGTTTTCAAGATGCAAAGGGACTGTCGAGGATGTTAAATTGCCGCTGGCTTTCAGTTTGAGGCGAAGCTGAAGTGCTGGTGATTAGAAACCCTAGAAGAAAAGAAAAGACATTTCTTTACTAACAGTAGCTTTTAGAAAAAAAAAGACACTGGCTTTGTTTAGATAAGAAAAAAAGGTTTGCAAATGTAGAAAGAGAAGGATGGGTTTGTGTTGTGCAAAACAGGTCAAAGTGTTGAGTAAAATAGTTTGAGTTCACAGTTTCAGTCACTGTATTTTTTTAAGACTAAATGTTAAAGATTAAATGACTACACAAAATAAAAATGCGAAGTGTGGATATCTCAAGTAAAAAAAAGTAATATAATATAATATAATATACTATAATATAATATAATAAATATAATATAATAAATATACTATAATAAATATAATATAATATACAGTAATTAAATATAATGTAGTATAATATAATATAATATAATATAATTTAGTATAATATAATATAATATAATATAATACATATAATAAATATAATATAATATAATATAATATAATATAATATAATATAATATAATATAATATAATATACAGTAATAAAATATAATATAATATGATATAATATAATATAATGTAGTATAATATAATATAATATGATATGATATAATGTAGTATAATATAATGAAATATTATATAATATAATATAATATAATATGATATAATATGATATAATATAATATCATATCATATCATATCATATCATATCATATAATATGATATAATATGATATAATATAATATGATATAATATAATACAACTTTAACTGACTTTAACTGACTTCTCATTATCTTTAGTTGGCATTGCAACAAAGAAATTAAGACTGCATTGTCTGACAGAAAGTTTTCTGGCTATTTTTATTTGATCAGAAATACAAAAAAATTACATAAAAAAAAGTAAAGTTAAGAGGTATATTAATTAACTTAAATATTTAAGGTATTCAAATCAAGTTATGTTTTGGTATCATCAATCAAATAATGTGATACTTTAGAAATTGTCATAATAAAATGATTATTCATTCATTCATTTTCTTTTCGGCTTAGTCCCTTTATTAATCTGGGGTCGCCACAGCGGAATGAACTGCCAACTTAAACAGCATTTGTTTTATGCAGCGGTTGCCCTTCCTGCTGCAACCCATTACTGGGAAACACATACATACTTATTCACACACATACACTACGGACAATTTAGCGTACCCAATTCACCTGTACCACATGTCTTTGGACTTGGGGGAAACCGGAGCACCCAGAGGAAACCCACGCGAACGCAGGGAGAACATGCAAACTCCACACAGAAACACCAACTGACCCAGCCGAGGCTCGAACCAGCGACCTTCTTGCTGTGAGGCGACAGCACTACTACACTGCGTCACCATAATGATTATTCATTGATAATTATGCAAAACATAATGCCATAAATACATCATATGGTTGTTTAACTCAATTGAATAAAAAACCAAATATTTGACTAATATTTAACAATTTTGTGGTGTTTTTACCATATTTTTGATTACATAAATACAGTCTCGATTGTTCTTACTGTAGCTATACTGTGTTTTTTAAACTATTAGTTGTGTATTAGAGTAAATCTCTCTCTAAGCCTCAAATACTGTATGTTTTTTTTTTCTAATTGGTATATTTGACACTAAATTTGATAGAGTAGGTTTATTTTTTGAAAACATCTTTGACAACAAAAATGCTTTTGTACGCTTGACCATTTGTAAACTTTTGTTTTTAAATGTCTTAGATTTCAGTTTTTTGCAGTGCATGGATTACAGTTTCAATTAAAACGTAACCTACAGTGATGTGAAAGTTTATTATCAAACTAACTTGCATATCAGTCAAAAAATGACACAAGTAAACACACTGTGCAGTTTTGAAAAAAAGGTTTTTATTATTAAGGGTAAATCCGATACAAAATGGCATAGCCCTGTGTGAAAAAAGTGTTTGTCCCTTAAACTTAATAACTGGTTAGGCCACCATTAGCAGCAACAACTGCAATCAAGCATTTCCGATAACTTGCAATGAGTCTGTTAAAGCACTGTCAATGAATTTTGGCCTACTGATCTGTGCAGAATTGTTGTAATTCAGCCACATTAGAGGATTATCAAGCATGAACAACATTTTTAAGCTCATAGATACATGTCAGGACATTGACTAGGCCACTGTATATGTTAGATTTACTGTAAATACCTGCTATAGACAAATGACTTGCGATGAATCTGCTAAAGCGCTGTTGACGAATGTTGACCCACTCATATTTGTGCAATTGTGTAAATTCAATTGGATACAGGTCAGGTCAGAAATACTGAAAATGCTCTGTAAACACCAGCTGTAGCCAAATGACTTGCAATGAGTCTGTTAAAGCGCTGTTGATAAATTTTGGCCGACTTACATTTGCAGAATTGTGTTAATTCAGCCACATTTTCAAATATTCGAGCATGAACCACATTTTTAAGCTCGTGCCACAGCATCTCAATTGGATACAGGTCAGGACTTTGACTAGGCCACTGTATATGTTCAATATCTTAAAGTTTAACTAAAAATAAATAAATAAATTGGCATCAACTCTCCCTTTAACCTGAACGCCGTCCTATTATAGAGAGTAATGAATGCACTTTTCACAGTATTCTGAAATATTGTAAATGCACTGTAAACGCCAGCTCTAGCCAAATGACAATGGCACAGGCTCTTTATTCTGAAAAGTGCACCCTGTAATCTGCCAGCCTGACATCTGACAACTATCTGCCCCGTTTGTTCTGGCAGGGTCATAATTGAAACAGCTCCTTTACAATTAAGACCTAACAAAAAAAAAAACTTTAAAAAAATCCTAGCTGAGCTACTGGAGCTGTAATGAATATACAGCTGTCTGGCATGATTATATGAGCGCTGAGAGATAATTAATCTTGCTTGCTGTCTGCCTGTCTATTATTCCACCCTCGTGTGTTACCAGACCTCTTTCATTTATCTGTGGCATGAAGAGCAAGATATACGCGACTTGGGTAACTGAACATGTGAGATGACAACTCGTGGCATATTGTATTTATTATTTCTTTTCCATCATTCTATTTTAAAATGCTAGTTAACAAGTCATGCAGAAATGATTTGGAATACAGCAGTTCACAATAGTATAACTGTACGATCAAATAATAAAACTACTGTAGGTGCCATTTCTCATTTGAATTTATTTCATTTGTTGTTTGTATTTTGTTGTATTTAAATTTAATTTAATTTTGTTTTTATTTTATTTTTGTCCATTGTCATTTGGTTTTTATATATTTTATTTAATTTTTTTGAATTTTATTTATTATTTTTGTATTTTTTATTTTATTTATTTATTTTTTATTTATTTTTTATTTTATTTTATTGATGCATGTATAGCCATTAATTTAAATGATGAATATTAAACTTCAATAAAAGCCAACTTTCTCATGTAATTATTACCATTACCTATTATTTTAACATTATTTATTTATTTGTTTTTTGTTTGTTTGTTTGTTTTAAAAAATGTTTTACGTTATTTAATTTAATTTTTTTTATTTTATATTTCATTACATTTTATTATAATTATTAATATTATAATTATATAATATAAATATTAAACTTCAATAAAAGTTTCCCATATAATTATTACCATTACTTATTATTTTAACATTATTTTTTTATTTTTTTATTTATTGTATTTTTATTTCATTACATTTATATATATTTAATTTAATTGTGTTTAATTTAATATAATTTTGTATTTTTTTATTTTATTTTATTTAAATGATGAAATAAATAACTTCAATAAAAGCCAACTTATTTGTAAGTCTGCATTGCATACATGAACAATAATTGGTCACATTATTTTACTTTTTTTTCTTTTTTGTGCAAGTTTCATGTTATTATTGTGTTAAACATGGACACAAAATAAAAAAAAAGTCAAAAATGTTGTTCAATAGTGTATTAAGGCAAAAATGGGTGTTATTCAATAGTTTAAGGAAACTTTGAAAGACTTTAAATGTTGACTACATATTAAATAGAATAGAAATGTCGTGCTAGGTTTTTTATTAAATAAAAAAATTAAAATAAAACAAATTTAAGTATAATTATTACAGCCTCAACTTAAAAAAAAGTCATTATTAACCATATTGTATTATGTTAGATTGCGTTATCCATTCGAAGTGTTGCCTGTGAGTTGATTGGTTCATTAGTAGTGAAGTTTCTGAGGTAGTGAGTAACTGTGACACATCTGCTATAGAAAGAGTCAAGCTGTGCAACATCAGTCGCTTCTGCTTCTCACCTGGAGAAAGTGTGACAATTGAGTGGAAATCAGCAATACTTCACTAGATGCTCATGCAGAGTTTTTCTTTTGTCTGTCAGATCAAGAGCGGATCGGAAAAGACTCGACCTACGAGCAGGAAGGAAAGGTGATGTTCGTGATTGACGCGGTCTATGCCATGGCACATGCCCTCCACAACATGCACAAAGAACTGTGTCCTGGCAAAGTGGGACTCTGCTCAAAAATGGACCCTGTTGATGGAGCTCAGCTGCTCAAGAAAATCCGCGACGTCAAGATAGCAGGTCAGATTTGCATCGCATTAAAACTCATTACCTGCTTGTATATTTCTCCAAAATGAATATTACTTTGACAAAGCAACCTCTGATAACTTCATTACTAATTGAATTGAATTGAATTTAATTTAATTTGCTATTTTTTGTATATATCTTTTTTCAGTAAAGAAAATACTGGGTTATTTAAATTTGTATTGTTATTGAATTTTCTAGGGAATGCTTTTGAATAATATGCAGTAATTTTTAAAGCACTTTGGGGAAAAATATCCATTTATTTATCTTATATGTACATTATTTTGACACATTAATCTCTGATAACTGCATTACGCTTAATTGTTAAGTATAATTCACAGTATAATTTTTTTTCTGCAAAGCTGCTTTGAAATGATGTATAAATGAAAAGCAACATGCAAATAACCTTGGTCGCAGGGTCATTTATTAATTTATTATTGATTATTTAAGAATGTTTTAATTTGGAATTTTAGAATGCACAGTTATTTTAAGTCAATAATATATATTCTTATTTTTAATGATACACATCAGTTATTTTTAAGCATCCAGAATAATTAAATATTCATATAGGCTTTATTTATTTATTTATTTATTTATTTATTTATTTATTTATTTATTTATTTATTTATATTTCTTATTTTAAATCCAACACGTATGTTATTTGTAAGCATCCAGAATAATTAAATATTCATATATTCTTATTAAGTTATTTATTTATGCTTATTTTTATGATACACATTAGTTATTTTAATCATCCAGAATAATTAAACATTTTTATTTTATTTTATTTTTTTATTTATTGTTTTTTCTTATCTTCAATGATACACATGAGTTATTTTAAGCATCCAGAATAATTTAATATTTACATATTCTTATTTATTTATTTATTTATTTATTTATTTATTTATTTATTTATTAGTATTATCTTTTTTTTCATCAGTTATTTTTAAGCATCCAGAATAATTAAATTGGAATTCAATTGCAATTCAATCTCTCTTTTTTTGCCAAATAATTTTATAATGTTTTTAAAGTAAGAAGTAACTAGAGTAATTAAATTTTCTACTGAATATTTACATATAGCACTATATGATTTGTATATTGAAAATGTAAATGAAATAAAAATTGTTGCTCAAAGTATGAAAATATGTATGCACTTTGCTGGAACCGAAAATAGCTTATTTTAAATGTGTTTTTATATAACTGATCGTGTTATTAGGTCAGAGGTTTACCTCCAGTTTGCCCATTTCCAGACCTACAGTAACGATCACACCGAGCAAACATCTGTTTATGGGTGCTTAAGAAAAGAGATTTTTGCTTAATTAGGCCTCTGACGGTGGTGAATTTAAGTTCCTCATTGCAGCATAACATATTTAAAACACTTCTCTCTAGCAGGAGACGGTTTTTGAAAGTTGAAGTTGCTTTTTTCTAAAGCCCCACCCTGGCCATAAATTGTCAGCAAATGGTTTCAGAAAGATTAGCTGCTGGAATGGATTATAGAAGTGAGAAACAACAGAAGCCCTGAGGAAGGACAGCCTGCTCCTGAGAAAAAAATTATTTTGGTATGTGTTTAACGTTCCTCCTGAGCCATGTATGTGTTAATTAAGGCAGTTTGCAGTGGGCTCACAACACCCTTTGGACATGTTCTTCTTGGACTATCAATGGCAGAATGACTAATTAATTTACAGCGTTTTCACGTTTGCTCAAAGGAGCATCATGATGTGTCCTACTGTTCTGAAGAGCAAGCGGCTAATAGAATATGACTTTGGAGGTCACGTGTATGTATCACTTTTAAGCTGGGTAAACTTTTATGCAAATTGATCTGTCACATGGTTCTCTGGACCTGTTTTTACCTGGCATTGAGACAATGTTAAAGGAATAAGTCAATTTTAAATGAATGGACCCTTTTCACAGTTCCCGGTTTCTCAGTAGCACTGGGAGAGTACAACAATTTTTTTACCATCCTTTTTGCTGAAATAATAAAAGAAAAACTCCACAAGAGTGTTACAAGAGTTTCAGAAAAAGGAAAAAAAAATAGTGTGAGACTGATTACAGCAGCCAGAGAAGAGAATAATCAAATTACTGTCCTGCCCATAGACACTGTGTAAGAAATACCTGGACAAGCGGTAATTTGTTATTTTGTAAATTTATGCAAAAATGATATAATACATACATATCTGTAAATGTTCATACGTTTTCATAAAAATCTAAATATTAAAAACTTTAAAACATTAGGGGCTCTATTTTAACAATCTAGGCTGGCTTTTTTCATTTATATAGATATTTGTGTATTGCTGTACATCCTATGTGTATTAAGCAATGTGTAAGTGTTTGAACCCACAAAGGCGCTAACGTGCTCAGCCCTGGACTTTAAACCTGCGTTTAGTTGGTCAATGGCGCAGTCTATTTCAGTTCTTTATAATAGCAACGTGCCAACAATGTGCCTTAACACACCTCTATTTTACAAAGTGGTGTAAATGGATTTGCTATTTAAACAACATGGTGCAAAACATGAAAATTAGGGTTACGCTGGTCTGAAAATAGCAACAAATCACACAAAACACGTCTTGCACTTTATTGCGCCCTGTGTATGATAGGGCCCTTAAGATGCTTGTGACTGTTAAATGTGTCATAACAGTCTTGTGAAAAGGGTTGATATTTACTCACCATTTATTAACCTTCAATTGATTTCAAACCTTTTTCCTGAAAAAGAAGATATTTTGAACGGTGTTGGAAACATATAGCCATTGACAAAACAAATACTATGGAAGTCAGATACTATGGTCACGAAATTTCAACATTTATCAAAATATCTAATTTTGTATTTAATAGAAACTCAAACTGGTGAGCAGAAAAGTAAATGATGACACTTGTGGGTTTGAATCGAGACTATTAGTTTACATTCAAAGTAAATAAACTTACTATGTCAGATGGAAAGGTTTAGGTTTTGTCTGGTTAGCCTGCTTCATGCAAGTATTTTTTTATTAAGAATAAGTCAGCAGACAGAGAAAAGGTTGATTTTTAATTTAGTCAGGGTTGCCAGATCAAAGAAAATTACTAATGACTTTTTTTTTTTTGGTACATTTTTGGTCCTTGTACAATCAGAGTGAATTGCTGAATTCCCACAAAGGAAAATATTTCAGAGTCTTCTCTGATGTTTTTGAATACACATACATACGTAGATACAATATACTGCACATGTTAAATTGCTGAATTACTTTCTGCACACCAAACATCACTTTTGAGTACCTTTCTCAGATACTGGTGTAGCTGATATTCTACTTATTCAATTTGGGATTTGGCATCAAATGGTTTAACTCATTCATTTGCAGTGGACTTTGGGTTGCCAAGTATGTATACTGGAATTAATGTCTATTAAGACATGATTCAGTTTTCATTTTGCATTTATAAGAAAGTAACATTTTGGTCATGGCACTTTCTATAGAGGCTGCGTTTTCCAAGGAGCCCAATTGTGCCGGAAAAACGTGACCCTGGCAACACTGCAAACTGTAGATCAAGTTATACACAATATATTGTTGGGCATTGACCAATAAATGCTTATTTTTTATGTTGGTGGTAATATACACTAGTGTTTTGATAAACATACTTAGCTGTTTGTTTGTTTGTTTGTTTGTTTTGATGTGTGATACTCACTTTGATTTATGTACGTCTTATAGGGACCCCCTCGAAAATGAGATGGTTTATCTCAAGGGGCTATCCCAGTAAGAGAGAAAACTTTAGAATAATAACCTTGAGATAAATGAAGTTTTGTGACACTCATTCATGAAGTTTTGTGAAAACACACAGCATCTGTGTGTGCCCAACAACATACACACTTTGGTCGGAGAGGTGGTAATGCGATTAAGGTGTTTACGTGCCTGTTTATTGCGATAAAAATCTGTGTATGACACATGATTTTAATACGATTATGGTTTCTGTGGTTGTGAGCCTAATCCTATTAGTTTGCTTTAAGTATTGTGCTTGAATTAAGTGAAATTTAATTGCTCTAGCATATGAATATATTAACACAGCAGAGATGCTCATGTTCAAGTTTTCCAAGATTTCTTTTTTTAATAGTTTTGTTTGATGACTGTTTGGTCTGTAGACGATCAAAAATGCTTAAGTGGGCTAATAATATTGACCTTAAACCTAAAAAATGAAAAACTGCTTTTATTCTAGTCAAAATAAAACAAATAAGACTTTTTTTTCCAGAAGAAAAAATATTATGGGAAATACTGTGAACAATTCCTTGCTCTGTTCAACATCATTTGGGAAATATTTGAAAAAGAAAAAAAAAATTCATGTGAGGCCTAATAATTTTGACTTAATATTTATAATAAAACTGTAAATAATAAGTTGGACTTTTTTGTGAATGCTTTGCAGGCCTTTTTATATTGTCAGCCTATAAATTTGGGTAATTTTAAATACCTAAGAGTGCTCCTATAGCACTAGGAAAATACCAGATCAGATCATTTGTTTGAATAATTCTCTGGCAAGCTTTACTCTGTCAGTGGCATCTGCTTTGAATCGGCTGTGATGTTTTATTACAGCAAAAACGTGCAGATCTAATTGAATTAATGAAGTGGCTGACTATTACTGTGGTAATTGAATATTTGTTCTGAATACAAACACTTGATTGGGGAGTCCTCAGAGAGCCAGTGAAGAACTGATGCTTTCATGAATTATTCTCAGTGGTCGAACCGAGCTGGTAATGGCGTAGTTTTCTTTTGTTCAAGATTGTGCAATAGCTTTGGTATTCATTGCTGCAAGTATTCTGTTCAAATATATAGCAAATGTGTCTCACTGACATGTTGAATCGCCACATACACCTGTTTGTAATTCTTATATTATTAACATTTTTACTAAAGCCAGTGAGTATTTTTATACTGACCACTATTTCCCCCAGTAGTTGTTTTACATGGAATGGGAAAAGTTTTTTAATTGCAAGTGATTTATATTTATATGTTAAATAGTTAGAATGAACAGTTTTCATGCTGCTTAATATTTTTTTTGTCAGCCATTTTTTATGATTATTTGATAAATAAAACATTCTCAAACTTTGATTTTAAATGTTTTAGAAAAAATCTTGACTGATGCTCCCTATAAATATGTTCCTGCTGCCATGAGCTCTAATTTCTTTCAAAACTGCAATATTTTTACTGACCCCAAAACTTTAGCTGCAATGAATATGTAGCTATTATTGGCTCTGTTCAAGAAAAAAAAATCTATTTATTCTCTTTGCAAAAATGTGATTGCAGCATTAAATACATTTAATTTTCATGGATTTTGGGATCAATAAATCACTGTTAAATTTTTGTATTTGCATTTTTAAAAAAAAAAATTGCATTCATTTCATCACACATTGACACATAAAAGTAAATAAGAAAGCTGATGATCTTTCCCAGCGTAATAATCTGAGGAATTTACATTAAAAGTTTTATAAGTGGTTATATTTCTTGTTAATTAAAAATAAGTAAATAAATAGATATAGATAGATAGACAGACAGACAGACAGACAGACAGACACCTGCATTGTGAAATGCTGAGTTTTTTTTTCTTCCATTCAGCATGCGGTATCAACTTTCATTAAAACAACAGTCTTCCAGCAGTTCATGGTTGCATCCAGTATCGCCAAACCACAGTTAAAGTCGACAAATAATGAAACACCCGAAATTACATGAAACACGCGCTGCGCAGTCAATTTTTAAAATAGTTCAGCTTTTGCCACTGTGTGGATTAATACTGAATGTGTGTTGTTGTTATTACTTGGAGTTAGGGTTAAGAGTAGAGCAATATGCTCGTCCTTAACTGCATTGCTTTAATGCATTCCTACATTAGGCTCTCACATACTGTCTGCTACTTCTACTTAACCGTGGTGGGCATTTCTCTCTGTCACGTGCTGAATGCAGTCGACCAATCACAACGAACTGGATCATCAGACCAATCAGCAAAGATGAGCCTCACACTAAGGAGGGTTTGTTTTGAACAAATAAATCGCTGAACGAATCATATGGCAGTCGTGGCGTATTCTAAGACAATGAAAGTGTTTTTTGACCTTGCATGCATATCAGCCTGTTGTTGGAGACTCCTAAAAACAAAAATATTACCTTTTATAATGCAAAATAGGGGTTTTTTAAAGGAACAAAAGTTGTGTGTCATTCTGCCTCGTATAGTATTTATTTTACCTAAAAAGCTGTATGTTTTTGCAGTTTGCAGTCTAAAGCGTGCATTTACAATGAGGTTGTGTTAATTAAAATAGTTTACTTTTCAAATCTATGTCTTAACCTCTTACATAACTGCGTGCAAGCCTGATAAGTATAAGCTAACATTTCTAGTCCTGTTTACAGAAAATCAACAGCTTTTGTATTACTCAGTGTCGTCGTACTCACATTAATGAACAGATATGTTGATAATTATAAGTGTTCAGTTTCAACACTTCTCCTGCCAGTTCAGAAGTGGCCATGGCAGACGTTACCAGCAGATGAGCTGAGATACCCGTGTCTGGCAGCCATTGACTGTACGTAGGCTTGAGGAGAGGTTTGAAAATCTTTTGGCTACACACTGCAGGTCTCAAATCTTGCTAAGCATCTCGTAACTCTGCCTTGCCTGTTTCCCCACATAGACATTTCCCTCTTTGTGGTGCAAATTGGAGTGAGGTTAGTTAGAGACTTGAATAGCCTGAGACAGAGTGAGGAGCTGCATCACTGCTCTGTGCGTGCAGCCATCACTCCTGTACAGAGTGCTTTCTTTAAGCCCACTGATGAGTCTGATGGCCTTTATACTGCTGGATTTACTATCTATCGCTCCATTGTTCAGTCTATCCGTCTATACATCCATCCATCAACTCATCCACCTACCCATCCATCCATCCATCCATCCATGAATTTATCCATCCATCCATCTATCTACCCATACATACATACATCCGTCTGTCCTTCATTCTGTTGTCCTGTGTTACTGTCTTTCATTCTATCGTTCTGTCTTTTATTGTCATTATCTTTAGCTGTCTCTCATTTTATCATTCTGTCTTTCATTCTATCCATCCATCCATCCATCCAGTCGATAATTTATCGATAATTTATTTACAAATGTTTTAAATTGGTTAATTGGTCGATCGATCGATCGACCAATTAACCAATTTAAAACATTGACATAAAATGACATAAAAATATAATATTTTTTAATTAACATAATTTTGTGCTAAGCCAAAATGTAATAAACTGCAACAAAAATAATTGATTCATGAAACCAAAGACTGTTAAACACCCAAAATGACTTTAAATGTCAAAGACGTTTTAAAATACGCACCACCTATAAATAAACCCTAGATTTGAGTTTCAAACATTTAGATTCTCACATGAAAAACTCCTGGCTCAATGGAAATACATGGCTCAAGCTACATTATTTGTAAATTTTGAAAATTGCATTGCCCAGGTACATTTGGTTGCACTTTCCGATGACAAATACACTAGAGGGTGCGGTTTACATTTTTGCGAATCTATCTATCTATCTATCTATCTGTCTGTCTGTCTGTCTGTCTGTCTGTCTGTCTGTCTGTCTGTCTGTCTGTCTGTCTGTCTGTCTGCCTGCCTGCCTGCCTGCCTGCCTGCCTGCCTGCCTGTCTGTCTGTCTGTCTGTCTGTCTGTCTGTCTGTCTGTCTATCTGTCTATCTATCTTATCTGTCTATCTAATCTGCCTGCCCATCCATCCATCCTTCCATCCATCCTTCCATCCATCCATGGCTATTCTATCATTCTATCTATTGTTCTATCTTTCGGTCTTTCATACTGTTGTTCTATTTTCCTGTCTATCATTTTATCATATCTATCTTTTTCTATCTTTTATTTTCATCCATTCGTCCATCTGTCTGTCTGTTTGTCGTTCTTTGACTTTCATATAGAATGATTTTCTGGTAGTTGTTAGGGCGAGACCTCATTGTGATGCTGACAGTGGCCATGTGTCCTCTCTGCTGAATAATATGGTTGGCGAAGGATCTTTTGGCTGAGCAGTAATCTCTCTCTCTCTCTCTCTCTCTCTCTCTGTGTCTCTCTGGAGGTGGAAGTCTACCTGTGTTTCTTCCTGATCCCATTGTTTGAAGTGCCGCACAATGTCTCATCAAATGAACCTCAGAAGAAAACTCTCAGCCCTTTGAAGCTGTGGAGTACACTCGCGGCTCTAATAAGGATATATGTCTGGGGACAGTTCACTGTTTAGTGCCATCTCCCTGCTAGAGTCAGACCCCTATACTGCACATAAACAAAAGTCGTGACACTAGTTTCTGCTGGTTTTGCTTGGTTTATGTCATGTTCAATAACTTGATTTATATAATGTCACCCTCAGAGGTTGCAGTTGCTTACTGTAAGTCTTGTTCCTTTTTTTATAGCACATGCTGTTGCTAGTGTGTTTGGGGTGGTTGGTGTTCTCCATCATTACAAGGTGGTTTTGTAAGGCATTCTAGTTTGCTGTTATGGCTTCCTGGATTATTTATGGTTTCTATGATGTTCTGGATGGTTAATAGATCATTTTCGATAGCTGTCAGTGGGTACTTGCTAGGATGTTGCTATGGTGTTTTGGTGGATACATTTACTAGGTTTTGCTGTGTGGTTACTATGTGATTTGAAAGGTATTGTAGTTTTTGTTAGTGTGTTGCTATGGTGTTTTAATGCAGGGGTTTTCAACCTTTTAGCACACATGCTTCCCCAAGTTTGACCAATTTCACTTGCGCCCCCCCTCCACTTAACCAAAATTATAATGCATATGCAAACATCATCCACATATTACTAGCTGCGTTTAAAGTGCATAACATTAACCTGCCAGGGCTTAGTGGCCACATACTGTTATGAAGCGGACAGGAGACAGAGGTAAGGAAACGTTAGGGTGTTTATTAAATGACAACAAGGAGCACATGAAGGATAGCCAGGAGGATCAGGAATGATGTTGGGGTCTTTTCCTCCGTGGCTGGGTAACAGGAATACACGAGGATGGACAGCACACACCAGATACAGCTGACAGAGGATGACACAGACTTGGAAGGACTGGAAGACAGGACGATTCGGGTGGACCAGGAAGACTAGGAGGAATACAAAGAGAACAGGTAAGTAAAGCGTTTGTTTTAGCTGAGGATGACTACGCTGAGTGGTCGCTCAGTTGTCCGCTTTCGTCGAGACGAGCCCGGACAATGAGCGACTGGAGTGCTGTGCTTTTATCTGGTGCTCGTGAATGTGATGCAGCTGTGTGCTCATTAGAAGTCAGGTGATGGTGATCTTCGTGAGTGGGGATCGTGAGAGCCTGACCAATCCGTGACAGTACCCCCCTCCCCAGGGCCCGCTCCTGAGGGCCGACACCTCCGACGCCGTGGTGGTCTCCCTCTGCCTCTAGGCGCTGGGAACTCAGGGTGGCTCTCATGAAACTCCACCATGAGACTAGGATCGAGAATATCAGCTCTGGGAACCCATGTCCTTTCTTCGGGGCCGTACCCTTCCCAGTCCACCAGGTACTCCAACTGGCCACCACGACGTCGGGAACGCAAGATCTCCTTCACTGCGTAGACGGCTCCTTCTTCTAGGAGCAGTGGAGGAGGGGGTTCCTCTTCGTGGTCAGGCTCTGTGGAGGGAAGAACAGGATCGTGATAGGGTTTCAGGAGTGATACGTGGAATGTAGGGTGAATACGGTAGTGAGAGGGTAATTGTAGTTTGTAGGTGACGGGGTTAACCTGTTCCACGATGGTGAAGGGACCAACAAATCGGGGACTTAACTTGCGAGAGGGCAGTCGCATGCGTATGTCCCGGGTGGATAGCCACACCTTTTGTCCGGGTGTGTATCTGGGTTCTTCAGACCTTCTTCTATCGGCGGTTACCTTGCTTCGACGGACTGCCCTCTGCAGATGTTGATGAGCCTCGTCCCAGACTCTCTCGCTCTCCCGGAACCAGTGATCCACTGCGGGGACATCAGATGGTTCGCCATCCCAGGGAAAGAGCGGTGGTTGGAAGCCCAGGACGCACTGGAATGGTGTGAGTCCGGTGGAGGGTTGCCGCAGTGAATTTTGGGCATATTCTGCCCAGCCCAAATACTGGCTCCAGGAGCTCTGGTGACCACTGCAGAAGGTCCTCAGGAACCGTCCCACCTCCTGAATCTTCCTCTCTGTCTGCCCGTTGGTTTGGGGATGATATCCAGAAGAGAGGCTGACGGCCACACCTAGGAGCTTGAAGAAGGCTTTCCATAGACGTGAGATGAACTGTGGACCTCTGTCCGACACAATATCTTCTGGAATACCAAATGACCTGAAGACTTGATTAAAGATATTGTCGGCTGTTTCAAAGGCTGTGGGAAGACCTTTCAGAGGGATTAGTTTGACAAACTTTGAGAATCTATCTACGATGACTAGAATACAGGTATTACCTTCTGACGAGGGGAGGTCAGTGATAAAGTCCACTCCTAGGTGTGACCAGGGACGGTTCGGAATCGGCAAGGGATGGAGCTTTCCAGCGGGTAGATGACGTGGGCTCTTGGATTGGGCACAGTCCTTACAGCCCTGAACATATTGCCTCACATCCCTTGCCATGTTTGGCCACCAGAATCGTTGGGATACTAGCGAGAGAGTATTGTTGATCCCTGGATGTCCAGTGCCTAGCGAGGTATGTAAGGAGTGGATCAGATCTACCCGGTGTTCAGGTGGTATGAACTGCCGATGAGGAGGGCATCCCGGCGGAGCAGGGGCTTCCGGAGTGGCAACGACTGGAGGAGCGTTCCAGGTGATCGGACAAATGGAGATGTGTTCGGGAAGAATCTTCGTTGGGAGTTCTTCATGATCGTGATGCTCGTGTAAACGAGAGAGAGCGTCTGCTCTTAGATTCTTGGGTCCTGGACGATAGGAAATGGAGAAATCAAAACGTGAGAAGAAAAGTGACCATCTGGCTTGACGTGGACATAGTCTCTTGGCCTCTTTGATATATTGGAGGTTTTTGTGATCTGTGATCACCTGGAACGGATGTTTGGCTCCCTCCAACCAGTGACGCCACTCCTCCAAGGCTAGCTTGATTGCTAGAAGCTCCCTGTCTCCTATGCTGTAATTCTGCTCCGCCGGGCTCAACTTCCGAGAGAAATAGGCACAGGGATGCAGTCGGGGCGGTGTATCATGATGTTGGGATAATACTGCCCCGACGCCGGTGGTGGATGCGTCCACTTCCACCACGAAAGGAAGATTTGGGTCAGGATGAGTCAGGAGTGGGGCCCTTGTGAACTCCTTCTTAAGAAGGCGGAAGGCTGCGGCTGCTTCTTTGGTCCACTCCAGTCCTTTGGGTTTACCCTTGAGGAGATTAGTGAGAGGTGATGTAATCCTGCTGTAGTCCTTGATAAACCGTCTATAAAAGTTAGCAAACCCAAGAAACCTCTGGAGCTCCTTAATGGAAGTGGGTTCTGACCAGGATAGAACAGCCTCAATTTTCTTCCCATCCATACGTATACCGGTTTGGTCAATGATGTATCCCAAGAAATGAATCGACTTCTGGTGGAATGAGCATTTCTCCGCTTTGAGGTAGAGGTGATGTTCTCTCAATGTGTGTAGGACCTCCGCAACGTGTTGGCGATGTTCGGCCTCACTCCGGGAGTAAATGAGGATGTCATCTATGTACACTATTACAAAGTGGTGAAGAAACTCCCGGAGGACTTCATGAATGAAGTTTTGGAATACGGAGGGGGCGTTGACCAGACCGTAAGGCATGACCTCATATTCATAGTGGCCAGTAGGGGTCACGAATGCTGTCTTCCATTGGTCCCCCTCACGTATTCTTATCAGATTATACGCGCTGCGGAGGTCCAATTTAGTGAAGACTTTAGCTTCTCGGAGCTGTTCCAAAGCGGCTGGTACCAGAGGAAGGGGATATCGGTATTTTACTGTACCGTTATTTAGGACCCTGTAGTCGATGCATGGACGCAGCCCTCCGTCCTTCTTGGCCACAAAGAAGAAGCTTGAGGCGGCTGGTGATTTTGAGTGACGTATGTACCCCTGACTCAGAGCCTCCCTTATGTAATCTTCCATTGCCTGATTCTCTGGAAGCGAGAGCGGGTAGATCCTACCTCTTGGCAACTGGGCATCTGGAACTAGGTCGATCGCGCAGTCCCATGGCCGATGCGGCGGTAGCTGGGAAGCTCTCTTGGGGCAGAAGACATCATGAAAGGAGCTGTACTCCTTAGGAATGTGGATAGACTGCTTCTCAGGAGGACTCTCGACCGATGTTGTAAACAAAGAAATGGGGTTCCGACCTTGAAGAGGGAGATTTGGAAAACAGGTAGGTGTACATCCAGATCCCCATTTCTTTATCTCTCCTGTGCCCCAAGAGATGATGGGATCGTGCTTCACCAGCCACGGGCGCCCTAGAATGATGTCCATATTTGCACCCTCCAGAACCAGAAATTGAATCCTCTCTTGATGTAACAACCCCACTTGAAGAAGGATGTCTTCGCATTGTCGATGGATACGGGTCGAAGATCGAGTGCACTGGGTTATCGGTTGTATCTGGTATATATGCGAGGACGCCTCAGTACGTAGGTGGAGTTGACGACAGAGGGATTGGGAGATGAAGTTCCCTGCTGACCCGGAGTCGATGAGGGCTGTGACAAGGAGAGAAATAGAGGCAGTAGTTATTTGTACGGTGGTAGTAAGTGGTTTACATTGTTCAATATTCGTACTGAATACACTCACTGAAGTCCGAATGGGACGAAGGGGACACTCCATACGGGTGTGTCCACTGACACCGCAGTATAGACACAGACCCCGGGTCAGCCTCCTCTGTCGTTCCGCTGATGTCAGTCTTCCAGACTCTATTATCATGGGTTCTGGTTCTGGAGAGGCTGTTGACTCAGGCGATTGGAGGAGTGCAGACGAGGGGGTGATGGTGTCCTGTTGATAGGAACGGAGACGATCGGAACATCGGAGAGAATGTTGGATGAATCTCTCCAGACCCATAGTATCATCTAATGTGGCCAGCTGGATTCGGAGAGTGGGTTCCAAGCCGAGCCGGTACGTGGTCAACAACGATCTCTCATTCCATCCACTTGCAGCTGCTAGAGTGCGAAACCGGAGAGCATATTCCTGTGTAGATAGAGTACCTTGCTTTAGATGATACAGCTGCTCTCCAGCGGCTACTTCCCCATCAGAACGTCCAAACACCTCTTTGAAATACTCCGTGAAGGTAGTGATGGAATTCATGACCGGCCCGGCTTGGTTCCAGATCGTCTCAGCCCATTTAAGTGCAGGCCCAGAGAGTAGTGATACGATGTAGGCGATCTTTGACTTATCTGTGGGATATAGAGAAGGTTGCATTTCGAATATGAGGGAACATTGTAACAGAAAACCATTGCACTCCCCCGCTCCGCCTGAGTAGGGCGCTGGTCGGGCCATGGGACTGGAAGGAAGGGCCGAAGAAGAAACTGTGGAGGCGGAAGTGCTCGGTGCTGGTGGTGCGTTGGAAAGTGGAGCTGGTGGCTGTAGAATCCGCTTCAACTGGTCCACCAGCTCTTGAAAGTGATCGGGGGTGCTCATGTTGTCGTCGTTATGGGTCCGGGCTTCTGTTATGAAGCGGACAGGAGACAGAGGTAAGGAAACGTTAGGGTGTTTATTAAATGACAACAAGGAGCACATGAAGGATAGCCAGGAGGATCAGGAATGATGTTGGGGTCTTTTCCTCCGTGGCTGGGTAACAGGAATACACGAGGATGGACAGCACACACCAGATACAGCTGACAGAGGATGACACAGACTTGGAAGGACTGGAAGACAGGACGATTCGGGTGGACCAGGAAGACTAGGAGGAATACAAAGAGAACAGGTAAGTAAAGCGTTTGTTTTAGCTGAGGATGACTACGCTGAGTGGTCGCTCAGTTGTCCGCTTTCGTCGAGACGAGCCCGGACAATGAGCGACTGGAGTGCTGTGCTTTTATCTGGTGCTCGTGAATGTGATGCAGCTGTGTGCTCATTAGAAGTCAGGTGATGGTGATCTTCGTGAGTGGGGATCGTGAGAGCCTGACCAATCCGTGACACATACGTGGACAGCACATTTTAGCTCTTAAGTGGCTATTTAAAATACTTTGAATGCTTAATATTTTGTTACAGACATACAGTGTCATCCTGCAACTGTTTTGCAGCATATGAAATGTCCTAAACACTATATTTAACTGTTCAAAATGAGCAAAAAAATTTGTTTTTACCCTCTGATGGTCAAAACATGTTCAAATAAGTTTTTCATGATATATAATGATTAAAAAACAGTCAGGAAAAAGTGTTTTATGTAAATTTGGACCACGAGTCCACATATATGGACATAATTTTTCTCTAAAAGTACATTACATCAAAAGATGATACTTAGGTTTTATTCTAATTAGTTTCCAATAAGCCCAAATAGCAAAGAGAAAAAAAAATGCATGCAAAAAACACATTGAGCCTTAAGGGGTTAATTACATTGAAACTTAAATAAATAGCTTAACTTATTTAGTGTGATGGCTGAGCCTGTTTCTGTGAGGACAACATGGTTGGATTCCTGACACGACTAACCGTAAATCATCTTCCACTGTCAATAAGCGTGAGCCATAGCCAAACTTGTTTTTGATGTATGTGCATACATAAAATGTTGCTTCGCAAACCAAGTTCGAAAGCCCTGACGGTGTGGTTGAGTCGAACATTGAGTATGTTTACATGGACACCAATACTTTTAATAGATTTTAATACAATTAAGACAATACTTTGATTAAGAGTCACCTTGTAAACAGCGATTTTTGATTTCATTATCCGACTAAAGTCATACCTGAACTAAACAGAAATGTCAAGGAGTATGCGTATATTAGTGGCATAATTGAAGTAAACACGACAATCAAACTATTAACATAATGTAGGACTTTTTGCCATATTTTCCGACATAATCCTGTCAGTAAAGGACTGCAGACACGCACATCGTGAAATGTGGAAGTTTTTTTTCTTTCCATTAGGTGTGCGTTATTAAATTCCATACCACTCTCACTAGTCCTTACTCTTTATTTGTAAAAATTAAATATTTTGTGTAGCTACATCACCCAGTATATATGAGATCACAGTGAAGAAAAAACAACAACTCAGAAACATGCATGTTCCATAAATTTCCATCTCATATTTAACTAAATCTAATATAGGCCTATAGCTGAAACGTTGATAATGTATCTTTTTTTTTTTTCAAACATTTGTCAAAATGTGCATATATATATATATATATATATATATATATATATATATATATATATATATATATATATATATATATATATATATATATATATATATTTATATTTATATATATATATATATATATATATATATTTTTTTTTTTTTTTTTTTACGGTTGTCTTGGAAGAGAACGGCCATTCCAAGCTAAGTGGAGAAACAACCGTAACCATACCAAAGTGTTTATGTTTACCACACATTTTGTTGTTGAGGAGGTGAAAACTTAGCACAACACTCCATAATAAACCACACGATACAGCATGGGCCTTCACTCATATCTATTGCACAAAAGTTGACCAAGCAACTCAGGGCCTTGGAAATTTCAATCATTTCATGTGCAGCCTCTTGTTTTGATGAATATTTTGTCCTTATGAAATTCTCATAATCCTTTACATCTGTCTGCATTATAAGGGGAGCTGCACCGCCACCAAGCATGGCTGTAAAAAATCTTAATTCCTTAATCCAGAACGGTTGACTCATCAGAGTTTGAAATAAGCCTCTCGCAGCTTCCAAGCCTCCACAGAGAAGAAAGGATATTCATCAACAGCAATCCAGCATAGCTGATAATCAGCCTTAGATTTTAGTGAGAATTTGATGTGGATTATGTCTTGGTATAGTTCTAACCCAAACACAAGTAGTGCAAACACAATTTCTTGTGCTATTGTTCAGTAGACTCAGCTGCATAGGGTCCAGGGAATTAAGTTGGACACGGTCAGGTGCTCGGAATACAGATAGCTTAACCAAAACTTTAAAGCCTGAGACAGCAGGGCTTTCCACAGAATAAGGCACCTAATCTAAAATGCATCATTGGATGCAGCAGCATTGTTATCCTGTGCACCTCGCCTGCCTCCTTCCATAAGCTATTGCTCTCAGGAAAAAAGAAATTGCACTCAATGTATCTGCAAAGGAAATTTCGACTTGTTTATACAGAGCTAAATAACTACGCCCATGCATTATATACTAAGCAGTGGTAATGCAGGGTTTTATTTTTCTATTTCAGCTTTAAATGAGGTTCCTTTTTTCCTTTCATATACAATGCTTATTTTTATATTAGCAATAAGTGGTTTTGAAAAGCTACACTGTAATGTAGATATAGCATTAAATAACCTCTAAAGCAATACATTTTGCAAAAGTCCTATTAAATTGACTGCTAGCACATTTAGTCCTGCTTAAATAGATTGCAGTTTCCAGCACACCATCAATCTCAGCGGAATTTCGTTCACAGATTTTGGACGCTGACCTGGATATGTCCGTACACGAGTGCTTGCTTGTTACTGTGAAGGTATATGGGGTTTGCATCTCTTTAATCTGATTTCTTTGCTTCCGTCTTCAGGCATAGGTGGCAATCCGGTGCAGTTTAATGAGAATGGAGATGCCCCAGGCCGATACGAGATCTATCAGTACCAAATAAAGAACAAAACAGCCGAATACAAAATCATAGGCCATTGGACTGACCAGCTTTACCTAAATGTGAGTATATTTCTTACCTCATTTTCCTTTTGTGAAACATTAAAGAATACATTTTTAAAGAAATGTATCAGTTTTCAAGCTCAAAAGGGCAAAATAAATCATAAAAGTGTGTGAATCTTCTTCTGAGATTCTTCTTCTAAGTCTTCTGAATAGCTTTGGGTGAAGGACAGACAAAAAAAATCTCATGATATCCTAAACCTTGTAAAGAATTTGAAAGTGGTATGTCAGATTGCACACCTGTAACGAGCAATAACACTTCACCATTAATGATGTTAGAGTTAGTAGTAAAATAATACATACATTTCTATCTTTTTACAACATGGCTTTAGAATAAAGACAAATGCCTTTTCGAAGCTGTTTTTTGTGCAGGGACTTCACAAAAAAAGCTCAAATGTAAAAATTACAGGATTTTCCTATTGATTAAAATGGTATACGGTGAGATACGGTGTGCAAACAACAGTGGTAGAAAGAGTACTGAAAAATCATAGTTAAGTAAATCATCAGTACCATTACTTGCCAAAAAAAGTAGGGAAAGTATCTGTTGTAAATATTACTCAAAGTATGAGTAAAAAGTAGACCTTTCAAAAATACTCAAGAGTAGTGAGTAGTGAGTATTACACTGTAAAAAGCTGATGCATTTACATGTAATTTGTGGATGTGTGTAAACGTAACATTCTGTAGTGCATTTAGTTTGTGCCCAGCAGGCACACAACATCATAAGACGTTAATATTAGGTTAGATTTTGGTTGTGAGGTCAGATGACCAAATTCAATGTCTAGCCAGCGTCTAGGAACAACTTTATTTTGATGTCCAATAATGACGTCAAATGACGTTGATATTTGGTCGATTTTAGGTTGTGTTAGAAAGTGACCAAAATCCAAAGTTGGGCCAACATCTTAAATCAACGTCATATTGACGTCAAATACTGACATTTATTCGTCAGGTATGGCAACCAAAAGACATCATAGTGGTAACGCCCACACAACCTCAAGCTGTAACATCATTAGATGTTGATATTTGGTTGATTTTAGTTTGGACGTTGGACATTGACATCAGCCTGACATTGAGTTCTGATGTCAACCTGATTTTCATTTCTAAGCAAAATGCAACATCCCCAAGATGGTGGAGTGCAACTTCAATCTGACATCATGTTGATGTCTTGTGCCTGCTGTGTGTTTGAGGCCATTTCGGTCTTCATACAGTAAACAGTGACATGCATCTAAACGGTCTCTGGGTCAATGATTGTAAAGATTTTGGACATCTTCTTGGACACTTTTAATGCCTCCAAACAGTTTGCTGCAATTATAAATTGCCCATGTGTTGAGGTAGATCATTATGATGCTTTTTACCTCTTTACTTCTATGTGTGATTCGATTGGACAAGAATAACAGAACTGATTTTTCTAATCCCCATAGACCAGAAAAAATTGTGTCTGGCGGTTGAAGGAAAGTAGTGAAGTAAAAGTACCGATACTGCACTAAAAATGTACTCAAGGGAAAGTAAAAGTTCACATTTTTAAAACTGCTCAGTAAATTAGGATTCCTGAGAAAATACCTAATTACAGTAGTATTTACAGTAGTAAATACATTAGTATTGAGTATTTGTAATTTGTGTACTTTACACCACTGGCAAACAATAATAAATGACTTCTCACGTTTTGGTGATCTGAACGTGCACATCACTTGTGAATAAGGCTTGAAGACGGCTCCTATGAGATGCTCAAGAATTAATTTAGTGAGTCAGTGGATGACGAAATGAAAACACTCTTCTGAGATGTTAAACACTGCTTCATGTCTCTAGCCCAGACGAATGGTAAATAGAGTGCGTTTTTGTGCTACAGGTGCGGGCGATGCAGTGGCCAGGTGGAGGGAAGCAGGTGCCGACTTCCATCTGCAGTCAACCCTGTAAACCCGGATGGCGCAAGAAGATAGTTAAGGGCATGTCCTGCTGTTGGCACTGCGAGCGCTGCGACGGCTACCAGTATCAAGCCGACCTTTACACCTGCAAGATGTGCCGCTTCGATTTAAGACCTAACAAGAACCACACAGGCTGCCAGCCTATTCCTATTGTGAAGCTGGAGTGGAGCTCGCCGTGGGCCGTCATACCTGTCTTAATCGCCATTCTTGGAATCATAGCCACGCTTTTCGTGGTGGTGACCTTCATCCGCTATAATGACACGCCGATTGTTAAGGCATCTGGCCGAGAGCTCAGCTACGTCCTGCTTACAGGAATCTTTTTGTGTTACGCCACCACTTTCCTCATGATCTCCACTCCAGATGTAGGGATCTGCTCGCTGCGGCGGATTTTCCTGGGGCTCGGAATGAGCATCAGCTACGCGGCGCTGCTCACCAAAACCAATCGGATTTATCGGATTTTCGAGCAGGGGAAAATGACGGTGAGCGCGCCACGCTTCATCAGTCCAGCTTCGCAGCTGATAATCACCTTCAGCTTGATTTCCGTTCAGCTCCTGGGGGTGTGCATCTGGTTTGCTGTAGACCCTTCGCAAGCTCTCATTGACTATGAGGATCAGCGCACCTTAGACCCAGAGATGGCACGCGGAGTCCTAAAGTGCGACATTTCAGACTTGTCGCTCATCTGCCTGCTGGGATACAGCATGTTGCTGATGGTGACGTGTACGGTGTATGCCATCAAGACACGAGGGGTTCCCGAGACCTTCAATGAGGCCAAGCCCATCGGGTTCACCATGTACACCACCTGCATCATCTGGCTCGCTTTCATCCCTATTTTCTTCGGGACATCGCAGTCAACGGAAAAGGTAAGAGCTGATGATTGAGTGCGACTCCTGAAGACCTTGCATTTGAAAGTAATGGCAGTATTTACCGCCTTTAAGCTTTCGACAAAACATGCCATTCAGCGCAATGTACTTTCAGTAAAAAAAAAAAAAACAGCAGTGGGAACAAATTGACTATGTTCATTTGGGCTTCAGATCAAGCAGAGCTGTGAAACAGACAGTTTATTTCAAAGAGAAATTGAGAATCATGAGGTTTCTGCACCACAGTGAAAAGCTCACATGGTTTCCTTCAGATATTGAAAAGGACATGTGCGGCTGGGAAAACAAAGGCACTCTCTTTTGCCCATCTAGCACTGTGCTCTCAAAGATAAAAGAGACTTTGAAAATAGCAAGGAGATTGAGCGTCAGCTTTTTGTAGATGATGTAATCAATTGACAAGCACCGACTGACTTGGAAAAAAAAACAGACTGCGCATTTCAGCTCTGCTGAATTATAAATGCAACTACCCTCTCTTTGGCTGCATTACTCATTTCAATTAGAAAACCTGGGACCTTCTGTTTCTGAAGCTTAAGATAAGGGCTTTCTCCTTTTTCAATTTCAGTTTTATTTAATTAGTGTCTCCCTTAGCAAAGCCTTGAACAAGCAATTTCAGCAATTCCAGTATTGTTATACTTGTTGGTAGGGACCCATTATGGCTTTAAACTCAGTTTCCTACTGTGCCTTTTTAACCGTCGTTTGAATGACTCATTCAGATAGAAGATTGTATGAACTTACATAGGTAATTGCATGTTGCCTTAGACTACATTATGCCTACAGCAGTCACAAAGAAACAAATAACTACTGCATATTTCTAGAGGAAATCATCATGTTGGTAGCTGTAACCCTGAAGCACATGGTTGCACCTTTCTTTCCTTCTTTTATCAGTTTTTATTTCATCTCCACCATTTAGTGTGTATTTACAATAGTCTTACAACCAGTTGACTGACTTTTTTTTATTTTGCAGTCAAATATTCTCTGAGCAAAGTCTTTGGCCGATATAGCAATTAGTGGTGATAGTATGAGTGATCGAATTGCAGTCTGTCTCTGATGCATCTTTGAGTGCATTTAGTCTTTTCACGATTGGATGACTATATGATGAGTTAAAAAAAAAATCATAAGGGAATGGAGTTATGAAATTAAAAAACATGTCAGCTTGCTTGATACATATAAATCGTGGCTCCTTTAATTCAGAGAATTCAATTTAATCTTAAACGATAGCAGTTCAGTTTGCTTTTAAAATGGAGATGGTTTACATTTCAGTTTTTACTTGAGTAAATATTCTACTGCAGGCCTAGATTGTATTGTGCTGGCATTTAGTTTCCGACCATGTAATGCAGTAAGAATAAATTCAATTGCTGCTTTTTTAATACTGTAAGCAACACAAGGTCACAAGATTCGTCATTCAGATCATGTTATTGTTTTTGAGTCACCGATCAGATGCTCTTTGGTTTCTAAAACCTAAAAGGGAAAAACCTCTTGCTTAATTAAAGTGTTTAACATTATTAGACATACTGTGTGCAATCGGTGAGTCATAAAATAATAATAAATGAATTGACAATTGTATAAGGACCATTCATTATAAAAATCCATTTTATATATATATATATATATATATATATATATATATATATATATATATATATATATATATATATATTATTTTATTTTATTTTTTTATATATATTTTAAAAACATGTCCATTTAAGTTAATTTTATTTTGATTGATTGTTGTGACATTCATTTAATCAGACATGCAAAACAAGCAGACTTCATATTTAAATAGTCTCTTAGTGGTCTAATATACACAGAAGTAAGCCCACATCATGATTTAATTCAGCAATTAGTACTAGGGATATCCCGATCAGTATTTTTTGCCCTCGAGTCCGAGTCATTAGATTTTGAGTATCTACCGATACTTCTTTAATACAGAAAAAGAATAAAGAAGAGCAAAGAAACAGATCCAGGATGTTCCTTATTTTATTATTTAATTCACCTTATTTTAACATTCAACAACTCTGTTAACAAACAGAACACTTCTGTAGTTTGAACAATCAGGTAATAAATGACAACATGTCTTCACTTTTGGACTTTAGTGCAACAGTAAATGTATATAAAAATCTAATACAAAAACAAATAACACCTCAACTTAAAATACCCGGCAGGCAGTCCCAAGTTTACATATCTCACAGTTTTCTATGCAAATGTTGTTGTCATCAACTTTAAAATACCTCCAGACCGCAGACATACTCACGCTTTCTGCTTCAAGCTGCTTCTGTGTTCTACTTTGCCGGCATTTAACCAATAGCATCTCTGCAACAAAGTGATGTCATGCCACACGCGTTGCTGTTTCTGTGTGTCAGTCAAGAAAGAGGTCTAACTCTGTGCCACCAAATAACTATAGATGTGTTAAAAAATAAACATATGCATACATGTGATCAGGCCAGATCTGGACATCCCTACTTAGCACTACATACAATTTATTTATCCAGAATTTTCCAAATTATGTTAAATTTCATGTGATGTAGTTATTTCTATTTTTATGATTGGATTCTGCAGTTCGATCAGTATGGAGAGAGATTAGACTCAATAATAATTCACGCAAAAGACACGATGTACACATGCGTAGCCAAATTCACGTACGTAAAATATTTATTTATACTTACAAAAACAATTCACATGCACAAAATAAAAATACATTTTCATAAAATACGTTTCACAAATGCAAAACACCATTTGCAAATATATAAGAGTGTACAAAAAGTTTTGAATGTTTAAAATTCACGAGTTCATCCTGAATGAGAATGTGCAAATCCTCTCTCACGTACGACTCACCCTGAATACGAGTGTGTGCATTTTTGAGACTTTCCTGTCAGGACACACCTCCCACGTGAGTCACTCGTGCCCTGTAGCCAATAAGATGCGAGCTTACATGTTGGTTAGAGGAACAGACTGCGCAAAAGGAGCGCAGAGTGGTTGACGTCGAGTACAGCTCTCATCTGATTGGCTGAGAGGTACGAGTTGCCTGTTTCTGGCAGGAAAGTCTCAAAAATGCACACACTCGTATTCAGGGTGAGTCGTACGTGAGAGAGGATTTGCACATTCTCATTCAGGATGAACTCGTGAATTTTAAACATTCAAAACTTTTTGTACACTCTTATATATTTGCAAATGGTGTTTTGCATTTGTGAAACGTATTTTATGAAAATGTATTTTTATTTTGTGCATGTGAATTGTTTTTGTAAGTATAAATAAATATTTTACGTACGTGAATTTGGCTACGCATGTGTACATCGTGTCTTTTGCGTGAATTATTATTGAGTCTAATCTCTCTCCATAGATCAGTGGGTTTAAATAAGACACAAATTTTAACACAGTTAAAATAAGACACAAATGCAATAAGCAGTTTTGGAATTTTGCCATGTATTCAGCTACAAAAAACAGTACGTTGTCTACACTTTCTTAATTAAATATAAATAAATCCTTATGAGGATTCACAGGTCCAATATACTGATAGACATGCATTTTCTTTCTCAGCTGTTTTTTTCTCAACTGATTTTATGAATATCCTGACCAAGACAGATTTTTTTAAGTCAATTTATGCAGTTTTGTCTGCCCAATGTATGCAATCACAGTATGGCTGCGTGAAATAGGAAAAAACTGACATTGCATAATTTAGTTTTTCTGCAAAATACTGTACCGTATATTGCGATATGTCACAAGGTGATCCTATATGGAAATATTTTTATTTTATCTTGATTGGTATAATTTATAGGGTAGTGCATCTGCATAAAATGTACAAAATTATAGAAATTAAAATAAATTAAAGCACAGATGTTATGGCCCAAAATCCAAAACTGGCTCTATCAATGATATCAGAATTTGAGCCGAACATATGAAAGACACAGAAGCTTGAATATGACAAATTGACGTCCCCGTCAATATATTTTTATTCTCATTTAAATCATTCATTCATTCATATCCGGCTTAGTACCTTTATTAATCCGGGGTCGCCACAGCGGAATGTACCCACAGCGGATGCCCTTCCAGCTGCAACCCATCTCTGGGAAACATCCATACACACTCATTCACACTCATACACTATGGACAATTTAGCCTACCCAATTCACCTGTACCTCATGTCTTTGGACTGTGGGGGAAACCGGAGCACCCGGAGGAAACTCACGCAAACGAGGAGAACATACAAACTCTACATAGAAACACCAACTGACCCAGTCGAGGCTCGAACTAGCGACCTTCTTGCTGTGAGGCGACAGCTCTACCTACTGCGCCACTGCGTTGCCCTCATTTAAATCAACCTTACAATAGGAAAATAAAAAGAATACCAAATAACAGTAGACAGGTAAGGCAGTTAAACAAGAGTTCCCTGACACCAGCTGTTCTTCCAGGAGAGATCTTGCATAGCTCCCGTAAAAAAAAGAATAAAATCAGGGGTTAACATGATTTATATAGTTAACACCATGTAAATACTAAAGAATCAAAAAGTTAACAAAAACATATCTATAAAAAGAGCGATATGCAGGGCGATCCCGGCATGCACAGAGCACCCCCGGCCAGACAGCCGTTCGCAAGCTCCACCAAATACTCAGACAAGCGCAGAAAGAAATCACACAACCATACCAAAAACAAAAAATAACAGTATTTTAACAGTTTAACAGTATTACCAGTTTACACAGTAACGGGCCTTAAAAACCAATCCAAATAAAACACTTTCATATTATTAGATTAGAGTTCAACTTTGTAACAACTGCACAAATCACATGTTCTGAACTGTGTTTTAGAGTTAATTACAGTGTTGGGGAAAGTTACTTTAGAATGTAGTGCATTACAATATTGAGTTACTCCCCCCAAAAAGTAACTAATTGTGTTACTTTTTAGGGAAAATAATGCGTTATGTTTGCTTTACTTTTCTTTACCTGGCTGAGGTTTGATCTCTTTCAGAACTTGCAGGTGTTTTTTCACCTTTTTCTTCAAGAAGCTCTGTATTCAACAACCAACTAGATAACCTGCACCTTCATTTAGCTTTTAAAATGTAGGATAGAATTATATTTTGAGAGTTTTCTGAGCCCAGAGCTATACATGCTGTATGTACAGATTAATGAAAGCATGTAATGTGTTTGCTACTTTTGTATGTTTTAATATTAAGTAAATTTACTCTCCATTAAGATAAAGACTTCAACAAAGTCTAAGAGGACTAACATGAAATAATGTATGTTAAGGCAGATTTTAAACCTTTAATAACCTTTAATAAATGTTTAATAACAAAATAAACAGTAAACCGATAAAAAAATCCCCAAATCAAACTAGATCTTTGAGCTTTATACACTGAATAAATTTCTTCACGTGGCCTTAACAAATGTGAAAATTGTTTCTCAAAAGAGAAATATATTGCAATACGTATTCGCTTCAACAGTCAACAGTGGCCGCATCTCCTCAACAATAAAAGCAATAAAAGCTTTTTCTTTTATTTAGTCGAATTAATTGTTTTACCTACAGAACGTGAACTGATGTCAATCCACGACAATCCACTTCTTTTCTTCGATGAGTTTAAAATAACAAGAATCCATTGGACAAATGTAAGTCTCAGGCCTGACATTGTATCTGTTTCTAACTGTCTGTAGTGATGACGAGCGATTAGCAAATGAATCGTTTTGTTTTCTAAGTGAAGTGGTCGAACGAGTTCATTAAATTGGATGGAGTTGTCGTGAAACGGTTTGCATCTTTAGTACTAACATACCGGATACCCCCTCTGACTCGACATAAACCAACATCCTGAGTTATTCAGTTACTAGAACAGTACACTGACTCATCTGCTTTGAAAAACGAGACCTGATGCCAACTGTCTGTTCCCTCGCAGCATGCTCTTTTACTGAGTGTGTGATTCAACCTAAGGTTATTTTTATTTCAAAATATATTTTGTAAAAGCCAATTAAGCAAGATAAAAAGTAACCCGCATCATTTTTTTTTTAAGTAACTCAAATAATATTTCTTATTTTTTAAAATTAATGCATTACTTTACTCATTACTTAGGAAAGTAATATTATTACGTAACACGCATTATTTATAATGGGTAACCCCAACACTGGTTAATTATAATCCCCCGACACTGCAGATCCCACGTGACTATGGCAGATTCACATATTATCGATGCTGAAATGATATATTGTGCGGCCCTAATGCACAGAAACAAAAACAAACAAAAACAACAAAAATCAAGTATCGAATGAATTTATTTTTCATATTTCTTAGTAACAGTTTAGGAATTATTCAGATTATGATTAACATGAATGCCAAAAACAATGAATTATGGTTCAAATGAAAATGGCAAGTTTTATTGAATGCTTTGTTTCAGCAAAGTATGATTTTTCAACATGCTGCAATGTGTTTTTTATTCAATAATGTATTTAGAACGTAAAACAATGATTTGATTTCACAATAAAATTGATTTTCTGACAGTATTTTACACTCGAAGCCTACCAAGCCTCTCATGCCTCAATCAGTGCTTGACGTTGATTCGGCTCTGTACATCACAGCGCTGAAGAAACACTTTTAGCACTTAGCGTTGCGTTGAAAATAAAGCCGCCGTCATACAACAAAATCCCACCGCCGTGTACGCGACAAACAGTGTTTTCAGAGGGGAATTAACATATCAAAACAACAGCACCTCACAATCATGCAGGCTGGCAAGCACAATAAAGCCTGGCGAGTCAGAGATGACATGTCTTTTTAGAGCAATTAAATGCCTCACTTCCTCCTGGCCTGTGATTTACCTTATCTCTCTGCATTTGCACTTGTCACACGATTTCTGCCAGACGCCTCATCAGCATGCCGGCTCCATCAGTTGTTTGTCATCTTATGTCAAAGTGAATAATGAATGTCTTCGGAGGCATTCTGGAGCATTTGAATGTGGGCAGCTGGTCCGGTCCCCGCTGAATTTGATCAGCCTGTCAAATGATTAATCGGGAGGTCATCTTATTGTGGTTAAACCAAAGGATTTTTTAAATGAGCTAGTCTGGCAGGTAGGTTTCAATGTGGTCTTAGGGCTTTCACATGCTTCCTTTCCTGGGTTTTAGTAGGATCCAGATGGAATTTTGATTGCTTTGTTAGGTTGACTTGAACAAATGCCCAAACTCTGACCACAGGAAAAATAATAAAAAGGATGTCGATCTATTATAAAACCATTTAGTTAAAAGGGGAACATGATCATTTTCGGCATCTAAAAAAGATTATAATGAAGAAAAGCTGTAAAATTAATGCAATTATGCAGCCTTTTTCATCCTTAATATATTAAGTGCTGGCAGAAATTGTAACACTCTATGAAAACGTTGGACACCTAGTGCCTTCCCGTTAAAAGAAGAGTTCTAACCCAAAATAAAAAGTCATTACTCGCTTGCAGAGAACATGACTGCTTGAAATGCTAAAAAAATAATATCACAATCAAAAGGTTTTGTAGAAGTGGCTGTCTGCTTATTCTTTTGTAATATTTTGTATGTACGAGTAGCAATGCGATATAGCTGTAAATGGGATGGCATGCCGATATACAGCCATATTGAACTGCTACAAGTGTGATATTGCAATTATACAACAGTTTGACGGCATAAATCAAACACAGAGAGTCTCAAAAACCCTTTTGTTAGAGGAACTACTTTCTTCCGCCATTCATTCACATCTGCAGCCTACGTCAGAACTGCAGAAACCGTTGCTACTTTACCAACGTCACTTTAGAGCTAGTATTTGAATGATTCTCTAGTGTAATGTCTAAAATTATGATTTTGCTCACATTTTGAGATTATACAGCTGAACGGCATGAAATCCCTTCAGTCTACAGAGATTTCCCAATATTTCTGTGTTGAATACAGGATTTCACAAAAGTTAACCCAGAAAAAACCAAAGCAAAGTAAGCAATACTAGATTACTATGGTATAAATACAGCAATACAATATACAAAAGAGAGAGATCGATTTAGAATGTCACTTACCTGTTCTATAATGATTTGATCAGCTGTAGTTTGAAATTTACGCTGAGAAAAACATTTTTCTCCCTCTGAGGACTTAAGGAGTGCAGCCTCTGGAGCCATCTTGTGACGGAACATCAACAGTCAATTTCTTTGCTCTACTTAATATGACATTGAATTTCCAAAATTATGCAAACATATTTTAGAATAGCCACAATTATTATAAATAAATGGCATAGTTGCAATCTGAACAATTAAATTCTCACTTTAAAAAGCCTCAAATTTACATTATACAAATTTACAGCTGCAATGTTTGTCAAACTGTAGTGAGTTTATTCCTTTGCTTGGCTCCATGTTAACAGAGTATACACAAGTGGGAAGAGGCTGTACGAGTGCTGATATTACAGATTATCACACAGCAATCAGCCAATCAGATTCGATATCCAGATAGAACTGTTGAACATATATACTGTGTATATATATATATACTATATATATATACACATATATACTATATATATATATATATATATATATATATATATATATATATATATATATATATATATATATATATATATATATATATATATATATATATATGTGCGTCCGTGCGTGCGTGCGTGCTAGCGAGCGTGTGAGTGAGTGAAAGTGTCCACCCCAGCTCAACCATGGAAGGCTAAATCTAAGTATTTTCTTGTCCTTGTGTAAAATGTATTTTAGCTCATTACAATTTTTTTCTAGAGTTTGATGTGACTCCAACTTCAAGTGATCGTTAAATTTAGACTGTAATTAAAAACTGATCACATTTATAGTATTGAATATGAATAAATTTCTATATTTGACCATATTTGATATCTGTCATCTTGGGCTTGCCAGCTTGATTCTTAGACAGAAAATTGCAGTTGACTGGTACTTGATCATGAAAAAAAAGAAAACTTAATTGTTTTGTTCAATAAACTTAAATTAGAAAAAAAAAAGTTAACTAAATCGATTTGTGTTAGGACAACATGGAGTTGTGTGGAACACAGCATTATTACAGTGTAAGACATTTCATATAAAACCAGATTAATTCTGCTTGGAATGTCAGTGACCTGAGAAGTAAGATGTGTGACTGGGACAGCTGACCTTCTCGCAGCTCTTCTTCCAGGATTAGAACCTTTATTGTTTTATTACATGCCATCTGTTTTGTGAATTCCTGAGTCAGAAAATCCATCTACAAATAAAATATATATAATTCTTTTTCTGTCTATCTATTTCTGTATATCTATTTTTCTATTTCTCTTACTCTCTTTGTGTGCGTGTGCACATATGTGTGAGGAGTTCAGATGCAAAACCTAAGTGTAATCAGAAATGTTCTTCTCATGCTCCTATTTTTGTTTATGTTCAGTTATTTCACTTTCAAGAAAATGAAAACAACCAGTTCATTGCCATAAAAGTTAAATAACGGAACCTAAACACTAGTAGTGTAACAGATCACAAATCTCATGGTTCAGATCACATTATGGTTTTTTTAGTAACGGATCGGACCATTTTTCAGATCAACCATAAGGGAGGAGACAAATGTCATTTGCTTTCCATTTATTATAAAACAGTACTGCAAGACACTTTTGGTGTAATCAAACAGAACTAAGAACCTGTAATTTTATTTTTAAAAATGAAGAAATGATTAGCTGTATAAAAATTTATTTTTAATTATTCAGTACTGTGAAAAATTCACTGCTACTGTTGCTGATGATGCTAAATGTATAAATCTAACATTATAATTTGTACAGCCCATATTTACTACTAGACTTATTTTTAATAAATGATTGAGTTATTCACTCATAAAACTTCAAGTTTCATTGCTAGATGTGTCATTTTTGCAGAATTATTCAGTGCCATATTGCTAATGGCTGGTTGTCGCCACCTATTGGTTAAATATTGTAATTGCTGCCTACAACTTTCATTTTTGACCGTCGTTAAATGCATATAAAGGGAATTGTAATCTTTACCATAAACATCAGTGGTTATATCTATAAACTGTTATCCCAGTACTTCTGTGTTATTTGACTGTAGCTTCATAACAAACCCAAAGACTAAAGACTGAATCTCTTTCTTGATCTTTATGTTTTTTAAACACAGATTTGAATGCAGCGGTTCGAAGGATTAATAAACATATGCAAATCACCATCATTTATAATTTTATAATTTTATGTTGGTGTTGAGATCTCGATCTTTTATTAATTAATCATGATGCTTACACTGAATGCATTGATGCAGTCTAAACAAGTAGTGACAGAAAACACCTTTAATAACCTAAGAAACCCACCACATCCCGACATAGCCGGCCCTCCCTATAAGCGAACTAAGTGGCTGCTTAGGGCCCTGTCGCCACTAGGGGGCCCCCACAACCCGCTAGTGGTGCAAGCCGTTTCCTTGTTGAAATCGTTTTTATTTGCATTTTACAATTTTCTTCATTGACAGTGCTTTAGTACTTAAAGATTTATAAATTTTCACCTAAAAGAGAATACAAAAAAAAATTACAATTTTATTTTAGTTAAAATAGTTTTCCTGTGAAGGTCATGTGATCAACAACTCGCATCATCTCATTTCTCATATGCGTTTTATATTTTCGCGGTTTGAGTTTGTCCTCCAAGGTAACCTGCAAGAATGACCGGTCACCACAAGAATGTGAATCCGTGCACAGACACAGCCACCATGACCTTTGCTTCATTGCCTGCCCCATTATGTACCTCATTTATTTTGGAAATTGGACCGTGAAAATGAAACGAAACTAACGTTATTCTTCAGGCATAGAAAAACTGAGGGGAAAAATTACGATGAAAAGAGACAAGCACAAAATCATTTTTAGCATCGCTTTTAAGTGCTAATGATGATGTTAAAGACATAATCTAATTGCACATTTATCGAAAATAGACAATTACAGATTAATAAATAATTAATTTTTTCCTGGTTTGGCAGACCCTTCTCTTTAGTCTAAAACACATTTTACTGAAATGCAATAATACTGAAATGTCTTTCACTGACATATTTTGCACACTGGTAATATTTTACCAATAATTTCTGAAACATGTTTAAAAAAGTAATGTTTTCATGTAATTATAGTTTAATATAAGCTCTGGACCCCTCATCTCAAATGAAAGGTACAGGGAAGGAGACTGAAGGGAATAATAAAGTTTGTGTTTGTGTTTTAACATTGATCCAGTATTTGTTGCCTCCCTTTTTCCTATGTTTTTTATATTAATAGTTTTCATATTTATGTTATCTGCTCATGATTTTATTATTTATAGATCAATCTTTGCATTAATGTTAATTGTTTTGTTGTTGTTGTTTTGTTGAGTTTTTAATGAGTTCAGAATGTATATGTTATTACTTAGTAATGCATTTAATTCATTATTATTCAGTGTCTTTCAGTGCAGGCTTTTTGCAATTGGAATTTATATATATATATATATAAAAAAAAACAACCTAGTATCTTTTATAGGATCTTTAATCTGTTTGCTAAACTTTACTTTACCTTTACTTTACTTTACTCTGTTGGCTTTACTTTTCCGTTTCGTTAATTGTATTTTAATAAGCAATAAGGTCATTGTGGGCCGGTTTGCAATGGCAATACTTCACTATTTAGAGCCCCAAAGGAAGGGCCCCAAAATTACTCTGCTAAATGCACAGGGCTGGCCCTGCATCCCGAATAACCTACCACAACTTCTTCCGTCATCATTATATTTTACGGGAAAGCCTAAATGCTTTCTTACATGTGATTTGAAAGATGCAAGAGGTGATCTCTCTGAGATCGTTACAAATTTAAGATGAATCTACAAGTAAAAAAGTCATGTGTGTTCTGACTTGTGGGTTGTGATCTGTACAAATCACAGATCAACCGTTACACCCTTACTAAACACAGAAGTCAAAGCACGTTTTAGACGAAAATTTCAGATGATGTCTGGAGCATTTTTTTCTTGAGCATTTACTCTTCACATGTAGTCTTTTTAAATCTAAACACTCAAAACATCCCATTAATCATCTGATTAAGTGTCTGATGAAGTTAATAATGCAAAACATGTGATGTTAGAATCACGACAGACCTTCTCCTGTCGGTTTTGAGAAATCTTGAGAATATAAGTCAAGCCTCTTGCAGTTCTTAAGCTGGTATTTGTATGCATCTCCGGCCTGAAGATGCTATTATTAGAGTGACGTCGTGTCGTTCAGGTTCACTTGCAGTGGTTTTCATGACAGAGTAATCCTTGTGTGTTGGTGAGTGCGGTCAACATCGTGTATTTACATACAGGTGTGTGTCAGAGCTGTGACAGGTGTGTGCTCAGGACCCTGAATATTTCTCACACCTGGTAAATACCACTCTGCTTGACACTGGCGTTATTGAACTTCTTCAGAATGTCATTCATTTATCGTCATCTAAAAGAGTTGTGTGGATGCATTTTTTATGAAATATTAAAGACAAACTTCTCGCACATAGAATCGAAGGCTTTTACAGTGCAAGACTGGTTGCATACAAATATATATAATGCTCATTATATTACAAGTGGGGTAAAAAAGTCATTAAAAATGTAACCCAACTGTTGGCTTTGTTCATATTTTAACAAATGTAACCATTTGTTGTCCATAATCTACCCAATGTAACCATTTGGGTTAAAACAACACAGCATTTGAGTATAACAGTGTTACAGTGAGAATAATAATAATAAACTGAGTTATAATATAAGGAGTGTTTTATATATATATATATATATATATATATATATATATATATATATATATATATATATATATATATATATATATATATATATATATATATATATATATAAGGTGGTTTAATTTTATAGAAAGACTTCATAATAATAATGCAGGATGTAATGTGTTACTTTCTTTGTAATTACTGGTGAAATTTATGAACAAATTCAGATTTATCATTAATCCAGTGATCCAAAATTGTGCCAACAAACAATTATTTTATTGAATAGACTGTTTAATGTAACAATTGTACTAAAAATACTAATTTTGAAACATGTAACCCAAATATAACCACAAATCTTTTTCCCACCAATGTCAACTATTGCTCAGACAAACAGCTATTCCTACTCCCAAACTCATCGGTTCTTCTGCTGTGCAGCTCAATCAGGCAAAGTAATATTTTAAAAGCATCAGCGAGCCGCAGTGTTTACACCCTTCAAGAAATCAGGCTTATTTATAGTTACATTTGCACATTAACATGGGATTGGAGACAGTCTATTAACATAATGGCATATAGAATAAATTCAAGCATGACCTAAATACATGCAAACTTTCAATGAAGACCTTGGATTTTTATTCCATAAAGCCTTGCTTTGATTACATATAACACTGAGGAGTTATTGTTTTTATTTTTTATTTTGGAGCTGTATGTAATGTAATGGGTTTTTTTTTTGTTGTTGTTGTTGGTTTTTTTACATTGATTAAATTAAATAGGGATGCATCATTATAGGATACCAATAAAGCTGATTTTTGAGTGTTTACTATGGAGGAGCAGGGGATCCCATTTATAAATGTGGCATATGTACAAAACAGGGTTGGAAAAATGCGTAAGTCTCTTTCCATGCAAAAATTTTGATCTATAAAACTTTAGCACAGCTGTAAATAAACTTTATGTAAACACATTTAACCTAATTATTGACCAAATTGAACGAATTTAAATCATTATATGAGCCTTAATTATTAAGATTTCAGGCGTACGTTCTTTTAGGAAGGTTTCTAAGCATTGTTTTATAAATGAGTCCAGGAGTTGCTGAGACTTTTATATCAATATGCTGATGTACTTCCAAGTGAAATGAAAGTGGACTTTCTTTTTGCACATATTTCCCTTGTAGCAAACCCGTAAGAAGAAAGCCTTTAGGAATATTGTGACTGAAGTCATCAAACTGACGTCAACAGAGTCGTATCAGACTATGATTACATATTGCCAAAACAAACTTTTTATTTTTTTGTGGATTAATGTGCATGGATTAATTATTCACCTAAAGATTAAACAATAAACATTGTACTTTTTCATTTCTCACAGACTTTAATCAACAGTTTAAAACATGAATTAAATGACATATAATTGTATATTTATTTATAAATTTAAAGATGATTATTTAACACATTGCTTTATTTAATGTTATTTAAAATAAAAAAAATAAATATACACATTTAACTATATTTAACAATATTTTCATTTAACAGGTTATTTTTTTTATTTTTTTTTTATTTCAATTTTTATGTCTCTACTAATAAATTCAGGTAAGAAATTTTTGAATCCAGCAACAGGTAAAAATTGTAAAATAAATTGATACAAATAATGAGATGTTCTGGACTGACGTAATTTCATTGCATTGATGTAGACATGAATAAGTGAATGATGATAATTGATATGTTATTACCCTGTGCAATGGAGATAATGTTTTTAAAGGTGAAGGTAAATATTTCTTGTGTGGTTAATTAGAGTATTAAAATGAAAATGAGATGTTTTTTTACTATTGAGTGACAGTCTAACTAATGATGTAATGTGATTGACAGTGGGATAAAAGGGTGGAGTGAGAGGATTGTGCCACGCACTGAGGGAGGCATTGTGCCGAAACGTCTGTGTTTTGTATCACCTAAGAATGTAAAATAAAAGCTATAAAAACAAGTTATTTAATGAGTGCGAATCATGACCTTCTGAACTATTAAATCCATAAATTGATTCTTCATTTTGATTTTAATTGTCACTCTTGGTTCTTCACGGTTTACAAAAACAGAACACATGAATACAGTTAAATATATGCATATTTCCTTTTCCAAAATCATTTATAAATCACACTAATTAAAATCCTCCCTGTCAGCACGCATTGGAAATGAGTAAAGCCAGAGGAAATAATCCACAATTCTTCAGCTGATCATTTATTTTCTTAAAAAAACAATTAAGACATTCGAAATGAAAATGTGTTGACTTATAGCGATGTGCCAATATACAGATGAAGTCATAATTATTAGCCCCCCTTTGATTTATTTTTATTTTTTAAATATTTCCCAAATTATGTTTAAAAGAGCAAGGCAATTTTCACAGTATGTCTGAAATTTTTTCTTCTGGAGAAAGTCTTATTTGCTTTATTTTGGCTAGAATAAAAGCAGTTTTTACTTTTTTTTTTTTTTTTTTTTTAAATACCATTTGAGGGTCAAAATTATTAGACCCTTTAAGCTATATTTTTTTCGATTGTCTACAGAACAAACCATTGTTATACAATAACTTGCCTAGTTACCATAACCAGCCTAGTTAACCTAATTAACCTAGTTAAGCCTTTAAATGTCACTTGTATAGAAGTCTTGAAAAATATCTAGTCAAATATTATTTACTGTCATCACGGTAAAGATAAAATAAATCAGTTATTAGAAATGAGTTATTAAATCTATTATGTTTAGAAATGTGTTGGAAAAAAATCTTCTCTCTGTTAAACAGAAATTGGGGAAAAAAATAAACAGGGAGGCTGATAATTCAGGGGGGGGGGGGGGGGGGCCTAATAATTCTGACTTCAACTGTATCACGCATCACTAAACGATTGTAAATATGTATAATTCATATTTCAGTGACAAACATAAACATCCCTTCAGCCCTTTGAATGCTGTTATCCGCTTTGCCTCTGTTAGCATGAGACCCACTCCTTCTGATGTTGACACAAGACCTACTTCCCTTTAAAAAAATGGCAGTTCATTTTTCCTTCTTCATCCCAAGAGATAATTCAGCAGGAGCAGGTGAAGAAGTAGCAGAATCAGTTGTTGTATTATTAAAGTTGATGGTGGTGCAGCGTACGTTTTATCAACTCAACCATTTGTATGTGGGAGTGCAATAATGGCAAGCTTTCTTTTTTAACTTGTAGTTTCAATTCGAGGGCAAAAAAGTGGAACACTTTGTATGTGTTGAGACAACAGAGACGGTCTCGGAGGACTAACCCTGATTCACTGTCTAGTTCCCATCTTCATATTTCTCACAAGCCTCATTAGATTGCAGGTGTTCGGCACATTGATGAGATACCGCTATGAATCGTGTGTCGTGTGCGCCATTAAATCCTCATTTGTGACTGTAATTGTGAATTCAGTTTCCAGCAAGTAAGTGTTTTCAGCGTATGTTTTTTTTTTGCACTGGTTTGCACATATTAAATAGGGATCCACCACTATGATGATACCTGCAACACTTTATATTTGGATGCTGAAAACTGATATCTACAAATATTCTTGAGAGTATTTACTATGAAGGACCAGGAGTGACACTTAAAAATAAAATGAAGAATTAATTTAATAAGTTATAGGGAAAGCAAGGCAAGTTTATTTATATAGCACATTTTATACACAATGGTAATTCAAAGTGCTTTACACAAACAGGAATAAAAGAAACAAAAATGAGTAAAATAAAAACAACAAAGAGTAAAAATAATTGAAAAAGAAAGCCATAATAATGGAATCTGTCGGACGTAGCACAGTGCTCATTCAGCGCAGCTAAACAGATGTGTTTAAAGCTTGATTTGAATGTGTAATGTTGGAGCACATCTGATCATTTCTGGAAGCTGATTCCAGCAGTGTAGCTGAAGATGGATTTACCTTGCGTGGACTGAACTCTTGGCATTTATAATTTACTTGATCTTAAAGATCTGAGAGATCTGTTAGATTAGAATTTAATGCATGCATTGAGGTCATATGCCATTTAGTGATATATAGACAAGTAATAATACTTTAAAATTTATTGTGAATGTAACTGAAGTCAGTGTAAAGACTGGGGATAGGTGTGATGTGCTCTGATTTTATGGTTCTGGTCAGAATCCTGTCAGAAGAGTTCTAGATAAGCTGCAACTGTCTGATTGTCTTTTTGGGAAGGCCCGTGAGGAGTGCGTTACAGTAATCCACTCTGCTGGTGATAAAAGCATGAACAAGTCCTCTCTAGAAACAAAGCATCTAATTCTAGCATTGTTTTTGAGATGATAGAATGCTGATTTAGTTACTGCTTTGACATGACTACTGAAACTCATATCTCACTCCAGAATCACACCAAGATTCTTTACCCTATTTTTTGTTTTTGTTTCTCTTTTCTTGTAAAGGAGCATTTTCTATCAGGCTCCTCTAATTATGTTCAGAAGTTTCATTTTATATGTAATGTTAAGGTTATTAGGTAGTAAATAATTTTTTTTTTTTCAAAAACGTCACTTTAGACTATTCTTTGTTTTTTAACAAGGTAAATATTCTTTTGCATCAAAACCAGCTAAATCCACGTCTGCATTTTATGCAAAACCCTCTAAATCCACCTATTGGAACAAGACAAGTGTAATTAGTAGAAAATGAAGATGCCATTAGAAATTATTTTACCAGACATAAAACACATTACACAAACCACCTAATATTAAAATATATAAATCTGTTAAGTAAGTGGCGGTTCATTCCGCTGTGATAAACCAGAGAAAAAGCAGAAGGAAAATGAATCAATAAAATCTGTCAAGTGCATTAATCAATAACATAAAAACTGACATTAATTAAATCTTAATAATCTGTTGTCATTTTTGATATTTGGGATTTGGATTTAATGTAAGTAGAACAATGTAAACATTGTAAACTAAGCTTCTTAGATTTAAATAAATTAATGTAGTGTAAAACATTATGAAACATCAATATCTGTGCATTGTCCATTAATATAAAGAGCTTATCAGAAATATAGGTATTATGAAGTAATAAAAATAATGTATAGTTTTATACATTATATTTGTATTTTTTTTTTAAATTGCTTAAATTAGCAAATAAAACACAAGGTATGCCTACTGGGTAAAAAGAGGGTTCTTCTCAGACAATTTTAGAAGCTGTCATTAATTCATTCTCACCATACTTAAGGTCTTGTTCCCGTGTTTATCCTGATAGCATCCATGTGGGATAAAAGAACAGCATCTTAACTCTGTCTTTCGTGAAATGAAGTTACCGTTTATTGTATCGGACTCATTCAGCGTCACTGCGCAAAAACACATTATGAATGCATGCTACACTTCCGACTGCACATTGTGTTTTCTTTTTTCTTATAATGCTTATTTTTTCTTATAAAGTTTTGAGGTAAGGGACGTTTTCATTTGCCATTCACTGACAGCCGGACAGGCTCATCCAGTTCATCAAACTCTGTCTTTTAAAATCAAAATCGAAAGCGGAGTATGTCCCATCATAAAAGCCAGCGTATCAGTGTGCTGCTACATGGAAAACATATGATTCAATAAGCAGCTTCTGATTGGTTCTTGGGACATAGCGGCTTTTGCAGTCAAAGGCAGTTGGTGTTTAACGGCCTTTGCTAACAAACTGTTATTTCTGAATGCACTGACGCTGCGATTTAGATGATTAGAAGCAAGTCTATTTGTTGATGGTGTAGTACGTGCCTAAAGCATTCACTCAATGTCATAAGTTAATTTTTGGCGGAAGTGGCGTTTAGCTGCTTTTGCATCTGAACTCTTTAAATAGCAATGCACCACTATGTTAAAATTAAAAAAAAAAAAGTACTCCAAGGTGTCTTGAGCAAAAAGTGTACGCTAATGGTACAAATGTCCACATGTACAGTACAAAAGTGTACCTTTTGAAAAGGTCCCACCATAGGGACAGATTTTGTACCTTTATTTCTGAGTGTGTATGGTGATACAAGTAACACTTTACATTCGGAAGTTGATAACTGATATATAGGATGATAAATACAAATCTTTTTGAGCATTTTTTTTTTCTATGGAGACACTTAAATATAAATCAATTTAATAATTTAAACAAAAAAAATTCATATAAATAAATTGCCTTTAACGTTTAGCCAAAACAGAAAACTCATTATTTACTCTTTACCCTTTGCTTGTTCCTAATCTGACTTTCTTCTGTTGAACACAAAGAGGATATTTTGAAGAAAACTGGAAGTGATGAGATGAATCGTGTGTCGTGTGCGCCATTAAATCCTCATTTGTGACTGTAATTGCGACTTCAGTTTCCAGCAAGATTAGTGAGCGTTTTCGACGTATAGACCAAAGCTAATAATTTGAGGCTGCTCTAATCACTGTGTATGGACCGGTTGCTCTGCTTTCAAGTGATTTGTTGAAGCGCTCCCATAGATTTCCTGGTTAAATTTGAAAGTGTAGCTCTGCTGATTTGAAGTGACCGGAGAGCGTATTTAACAATAGCTTTTGTCTGAGCTGTGGCCCTGTGGTTAGGCTTCCGACATATTGAACTGTGACAAGTGACAAATCTCAATCCCATCATTTCCTGTTCCCTCTCTACTGTTTTTAAAAGAATGTGCTTTAGTTTTGAGTGTTGCTTTACCTTCCTGCCATAGTAGTGCTGTGTCGTAAGTGGTTACTAAGGTGCCTGTTTGATGTGTTGCTAAGTGGTTGATAGGATATTCAAAGTAGTTGCTTTGATGTTCTGATTGGTTGCTATGTTGTTGCTAGTGTGGTTTAAGTGGTTGCTAGGATGTTCTGAGTGATTCCTAGGATGTTCTGTGTAGTTGCTAAATGGTTGCTTGGGTTTTCTGTCATGGTTGTTCTCTAGCAGGAGACCTCGTGAAGCAAGGATTATCAGAAATATATTTATTTACACAAAAACTCTCACAGAACAAGAACAGAGATGACAATATAATACCAGACAATGAATAAACTGAACTCAGGGGTGTAAATAAATAAGACATGATTAAACTGAATACACACAGGGGTGCGACACAGGTGGAACTAATGAAACTAACAAATGGCGGGAAAACAGAACAAAGGAATCACATGACATAAACAAAAGAACATTGAACACAACACAGGGGACATCACATGACACAACAAATACACGAACACAACACATAGACACACAAGAATTATGACATAATATTATAAGAGATGGCTAGGATAACTAAATCAGTGTCATCAGTTAGTTTTAGTTTTTGTAAAATTAATTAATTCATTCATTTATTTATTCGTTCATTTTCATCCGCTTTTCTGGGGCCAGGTCGCGGGGGGCGCAGTCTTAGGTGAGAACGCCAGACTTTCCTCTCCACAGACACTTCCTCTAGCCCCTCCGGGGGGATCCCAAGGAGTTCCCAGGCCAGCCAAGAGACATGGTCCCTCCAGCTTGTCCTGGGTGTTCCCTGAGGCCTCCTCCCAGTGGGACATGCCTGGAACACCTCCCTAGGTCGGCGTCCAGGAAGCATCCGAAGCAGATGCCCAAGCCACCTCAGCTGACTTCTCTCGATGTGGTAGAGCAGCGGCTCTACTCCGAGCTCCTCGCGGGTAAAATAACTCCTCACGCTATATATAAGGGTGCGCCCTGCCACCCTGCGAAGGAAACTCATTTTGGCTGCTTGTATCTGAGATCTTGTCCTTTCGGTCAAGACCCAAAGCTCATGACCACAGGTGAAAGTAAGGACATAGATTGACCGGTAGATCGAAAGCTTTGGCTTTCAGCTCAGCTTCTTCTTTTTAACACAATAGACTGGTACATCGACTGCATTACTGCTGCCGCTGCACTGATCCGCCTTTCAATCTCATGATCTATCCTTCCCTCACTCATGAACAAATCCCCAAGGTACTTGAACTTCACCAGGAGCAAGGACTTTCCTCCAACCTGGAAATATGAACCACCTTTTTCCAGTGGAGCACCATGACCTCCGACTTGGAGGTGTTGATTCTCATTCTAGCCGCTTCACACTCACAGCAAAACTCACTTATTATAATAATAATAATAATTATTATTATTATTATTTATGTATTTTAACTTTTTTTTTTAGCTTTTCAGAAGCTAAAGTTAATACTATTACTAATAATAATAAAAAAATACAGCCCTGCTGTTGGTCTGATATTTTGATAATAACATACACCAATGTGTGTGTGTTTGAATGTATTTGAAAGTGATATTTACTTAAATAAATAAGGCTTCATTGTTTATCTAATTAGATATATTTTATTTAAGTATCAATTAAATACTAATGCGTGTTTTTTTACATTATGTAGCCTTGTATAATGTTAATGAATGATATTTTGAGCCCATCAATCAGTTTATTTATTTGTGAAATTTCTGCCATGAAACTTTGTTCATGCGCAGGCTGATAGATCACCTAATCTGCTCCTGCATCATTTTCTACATGGCGCTGGAGATTGGTGGCTGTCACCTCGGCGGCCAATGAGCTTGCTACTTATCAGTTTAAGTGCTCCGCATCATTCTACACTGTTAAGTTGCAGCACGTTTTTGGAGACCCTCCACCACCCCTGCTCTACCTTTGTTTAGATTTGCTACAATGGTTACATATACATTATGTTTGAAGCAGCAGCATGATATATTATATATTCTCAGATGCCATGTCTGTGTATATACTGGCAGTCCCAGGTCTCAGTACTTTCTCTGCCATAATAATCAAAGCAGCAGCGTAGCAGATCTATTCCGCCAAGACCAAATACATCAACACTGCCATATACATATTCATTACCATACTAAATCCCGGGAAATTATCATCACAGAAATTATTTATTTATTTATTTAATTAAATGTGTTATATATTTCATTTTTATAATTAATTTATATATTGTATATAATTATATTATTGCAAATATGCAACTATGTAGATGGTTCATGAACAATTACAATGCTTAAACATTTATTATTATTATTATTATTATTATATTATTTCATGTATGAAATAATAAGTCTGCACAAAAACAGCTAAATGTCAGCAAATTCCTGGTTATTAGTACTTGCTTCTTTAAACCAGTTTCCTTTTCAGATTAATTTTATATTTAAAATAAATCTAAATTTAGCATATTTAATTACTAACTAAACCATTAAATTGTTTAAATGAAGTAAAGTTAAATCCTGTTTTATCATACTAGCATTATCTTCATTATTCATCTGATATAACTCATAAAGTGGGATGTTTTCAACTATATTATTTGAATCCTTGAATCTTTTGGCTTCAGCGCACTGCCAATTATTGAATAGAGCAAACAACAGAGTTCAGACCGCTTAAGTGTTTGCATCGTGACTAACTAATAAGTATCTGTTTTCAAAGACAGTGCACTATACTTCACTGACACACTTCTGTAGGATTGCCTAGCAGTGGGCAGTGCTGGGTGGGAGCCATCTGTCAGTTCTTCTCCAAGAGCCCCGGCACAGCTGATGTGGTCCTAACCCTGTGCTGAGACTGCTTTCCAGTCAGTCCCTCTGGATGGAGATCACAGCAGTGAGTCACACTTAATCACAGCACACAGAGGAGCCCGAGCCGAGGTCACGTCCGCCAGAGCCAAAACACACAGCAGAGCGTTCGAAAGCAGCAGCAGGGGGGCAGCAGCCGAGCCGTGGAGTGGCTGGAGCCATTAGTGCTGCTCTGTGTGTGTGTATGCGTGTGTGTGTGTTTGTGTGTCACTGAAAACATGTCATAAATAGAGTCGCTCCAAGTGGCTGGTTAAAAATAATCGTGATTACCCTCTCATTATTTAGCTAATAATGCCATATACACTGTGTTCCAACCAGGAACGGCATCGGTGGAGCAAAGCCGCAATGAAAGCATTCACTTGCATGATAATCTACGTTTTTCCTGCGTTAACTATGAAGGGTGGCTGCTCTAACAAGCACTTGTGAAATTAGCGTTCTTTGAAAATCTTAAAATACACACACATGCAGCACTTAAGGTATTTTCTGAAAATGACATCATATCTTAATGATTATTATAGCAGAGAGAAGAACCAGCAAGCGAGCGGTGAGAACTGATCCCATGCGCACTGTAGGCATGACCTTGCTCACGAGAGCGTACATCGTACGCACAGATGATGATGTGCACGCACGAGGGTTAACGATGAGCTCCCGAGCGCTTGTGTCCTCGCGGTGGATCATAGATATTTACATTAGATGTCTCTCACCCTGTTGTTGTCTATTGAAAGGAATGCGTCAAAAGAGCTGCCATTTTAGTACAGGGTAGTGCTCTTTTGAAATGAATGTGGGACCAAGGTACAGTGGAGGACTGTGGTCATCCAGAGCCAGAGGTATAAACACAGGGGCGATTTTAGGATTTACATTTTACATTTTAGGGATAGAAAAATCAAGCAACCACTTAGCAACTACACAGAACATCCTAGGAATCACTCAGAACATCCTAGCAAGCACTTAAACCACACTAGCAACTACATAGCAATCAATCAGAACATCAAAGCAACTACTTTGAATATCCTATCATGTAAAAATCCTATCATTTAGCTTCTTATAAGGTAAAAAAAAATGTGTGTGTATGTGTGTATATATATATATATATATATATATATATATATATATATATATATATAGTTATATAAGTGTTTCCCGGTGGTTAGTATGCAAATAGTTTTTAAATTACGAAAATTATAGTTTTAAATCACTTTTCTACATCGATGGATAAGTGAGTGCACGGATATTGCTTTGGGAGCTGGGTCAGTTGGCATTTCTGTGTGGAGTTTGCATGTTCTCCCCGTATGCGCGTGCTCCAGTTTCCCCCACAGTCCAAACACATGCGCTATAGGTGAATTGGGTAAGCTTAAATTGTCCATACAGTGTATGTGTGTCAATGAGAGTGTGTGAGTGTTTCCCTGTGATGGGTTGCAGCTGGAAGTGTAAAACATATGCTGGATAAGTTGGCAGTTCATTCCGCTGTGGCGACCCCTGATGAATAAAAGGACTTAGCCAAAAAGAAAATGAATGAATGATAAAATAAAGGGACAGTTTACCCCAACATTTTAATTCTGTTCTAATTTACTCACCCTTTACTTGCCATACACCTTTTTGAATATATTACTTCTGTTGAACACTAAATAATATATTTTGATTAATCCTCTACCGCATGGTGTTGTCATATGGCGACATAATATTTATGTTCATTTCCCTGCCACTGTTTTTTTTTTTTTTTTTGAAAGAGAAGACATTAGTGTATCCAATTATGTGCTTTGGTAAAGTCACATGACATGCTGTGTTTTTCTGTAGTGCAATTTCTGACAGTCTGGCGTTTATTGTGAGTAATTGCTGAATGCAAATGTAAACGTCAATAAAAATAAAGGATCAAATTATGTCAGATCCACACAAAAATCTGAAACATCACCTGCAGTTAGTTGTGATGACATATTCACAACTTAAAAAAGTTTTTATCAAATTAGTTGTTTTGTAAATCGATCAAATGTATGTGCTGCCAAATGTCAACACTGCGCTTTACTGGAATGTGCAATACTGCAGTCGGTTAGCTAGCTAGCAAGGTCAGCTGTGAACTTTTAAGTTGTAACAATAACAACATGAATGCTAGTAATATAATGTTGATTAGTCACATGGTAATGGCATTTGAATTATGGATAAAATCTAGTTTTAATGGTAATACTACTTTTGAATAGATATGAATACAGGGAACAGTGTATTAGTGAGGACTAGGCATGGGCCGGTATAAGATTCTGATGGTATGATAACCTAAAGGATAAGGATAAAAATATCACGGTATTGTGATCACCGCTCTAAAATACATTCTTTTTAAATGTCTGGGTAAAAAAAATAATAATTCGTTTGAACACAATATATTTTATTTTTTGAAAGATTTATAATATTTTGGAGCAGTAAACATGTCAGGCTAAATAATTCAAATGAATCATTGACTTCTGCTGTCTTCATTAGTTTTAAAATTACAGATTTCTTTACAATTTAAAATGGCGTCTTTGCATATTTTTTCTGCTTTATCTGGATATACTAAACTTGTTATTTATTATAATATTTACTGGAGAAAATATTTATATTCACTGTATGTTGTATACATGATAATACAATATTATGTTTGTTTTCAATAATATTCAGCAAAAAAAGAATGAAATATAGGAAAGCTGTTGGAATATCAGTTGTTGGAAAGTATGTATAAGGTGTCATTTATAAGTTCTGTGTTAAAGCTTATAATACTGCAACACCAATTAAATCATTTCAAACAGTTATTAATTATAAGGAAAATTCTAAATGAGAAATTTCTATGTTAGTTCCACTGTTGGACGTTGTTGCCATATGACAACATATCATAAAGTACCAAAAAAAGAACATTTTCCAAAAATTTTTTACAGAACTTCGTTAAGCCATTCTAAGAAAAGAAAAACAGTCAAATATATTATTTTAGATCTATTGCAGAGGATTAATGGAGAAAAAGCAGTAGCCATTGACTTCTAATGCAGGCTACTAGAGGCTATCAGTTTACGGAAGAAAGAACGTCTCAAACTCATAAAGGTTTGGATCCACTTGAGGGCAGATTACATTGTTGTGGATAAAACTATTCCTTTAAGATTCTGTAAAAACAATTGTCATTTTTAGTTTATATTAACTAATGTAGGCAACTAAAATTATCAAATGAAACCTCATTGCAAATTGCTACCATTTATAAATGTTATGATACTAAACTTCTAAATCTGGTCACACTTTATTGTGATGGTCCATTTGTTGAATTTAAGTTACATTGCATCCACATGCCATCTAATTCTCATTAGATTACAAGTAGACTGTTGGGTTTGGGTTAGAGTTAGTGTACTTGACCTGACAGTCTACTAATACTCAAATGGACCATCAAAATAAAGTGTTATCTTAAATCTTTCTGAACCTGAAACTATTTTCGATTCATTTACTTGACCACTGTACCATCAAACATAGACAAGGTAGTTTTTATTTTAGTTTATAAACATTGAGCATTATATATTAAATCTCAAGTCGATTGTATGACAAATTTAGTTCACATTGGTCAATTTTAAGCTCTTGGAGTGAGAAAATAAACTCACCTGCAGTACTGGACATCTTTCTCAATATCTTCAAGCCTCATAATACCACTACCTACAGTATTTTCCCCTAATCACCCATGACCTTCAGTGGAGTGTCTCTTGCTTGCACACTTCAACATCTCCATTCCACGTCTGTATATCATGAATACAGTGCACTGTGATGTTCTAGTCAATTATATTTTTTACAGTAGAGAGTTGCGCATGTTTGAATGCGATGAGTGTGTTTGATGCTTCAAGCTCGTTGAGTCACAAGGTTTTGACTCTTGGTTGAGATTTGACATATTGACTGTGTCAGTTAGATCAGGGGTGTGTGTTTTCAACAAGCCCTCGTGAAACAAAGGTCCCAGGTCATGCGAACAAGTCATTATTCCAAAATACATCCATGCGGTCCTGCAGGCTTTTTTTTTTTTTTTTTGATAATGAACAGTCATTATTTCTAACACGTTATGCTGTATTTCATAAGATGTCAAATAAATTCTGTTTCAAAAATGTCTTAGAAGTTTTAGCTCAAAATACCACATTTTATTTATTGTAGCTTGTTGAATTTGCCACTATTTGGGTGTGTGGTATGAAGTATATGTTGCTTCAAATGCAAATGAGATGTTGCTTTTCAGAAGAGGGCAGAGCCTTTACTTACCGGTCTGACAGAAACAACAAAACAAGTGTATCTTGTGCAGCCTAAATGTTGACCAGTAGCAGAATAAAACCTTACATGGTTAAACCAGAATCAAATAATCATGTACAGGTTACAATTTCTAAACAAGTTCATTTTTCCACAATTTCTAAACTGAACCAGGATGCTTCTGAATGGTTAGTGTATACATTTTGTAAGTGTGTGTTGTGAAGTAAAGCTGGTTGTTGCTAAAAGAGATATAGCTGCAGCCACAGGTTAACAAGAATTTGTAAATATTTTTTATTAAATTCCCCATTAACTGTAGTTTATTAATGTCTACCTCTACCCCAACCCTAAACACAACCATCACAGTAATGTAAAAACAGTAATTATATAGAGCAGCACTCATATTATTTATTAAATTACTCATTATTTACCCGTTGTTGTGTAGTAAATTAGGTTGATGCTAGAAGGGATACTGCTCCGGCTGAAAGTTAATGAGACTTATTTATATTATTTATTAAATTACCCATTAATTGCATTTTATTAATGCCTAATCCACTCCAACCCTAAACCTGGCCCTCACAGTGATGTAAAAATATTAATTATTGTTGCACAGTGTCACTAAATTTAAGCTATATAGATGTATCCGCAGCTGTATCCCTTCTAGACTTTACCAGTAGATTTGATTACACTCTTTGGGCTCTATTTTGGTGATCCATGCGCAAAGTCCAAACCGCAGGGCGCAAAAGCATTGAGGGTGTGTCCGAATCCACTTTTGCTATTTTTAAGATGGAAAAATCCCTTTTGCGCCGTGGCGCATGGTCTAACAGGGTTGAGCTTATTCTCTTAATGAGTTATAGGTGTGTTTTGAGAATAAACCAATCAGAATCTCATCTCCTATTCCCTTTAAGAGTCAGTTGCATCGTGCCATAGCGCATTTGCTATGTACATGGCGGACTTTGTAAGCATAAAAACTGAGCACTTCACTAGAGAGAAAACAGTTAAACAGACCATCTACAGCGCGAGAATGAGAGATGAGCCTCCTCATTATTTACTTTCATTTTCACTCTCGTGGATAGGGAAACGTGTTGTACGCACAGACATCCATTAGCCTATAAATAATTAATTTAGTTTGTTAAGCGCAAAGATTTGTTTAAAAACTATTTCTAAATTCTAATTTCCAACAAACGAATAAATGAACAATAATAACGAAGTGTGTTAAAAAAACAGAGTTATATCCAAATACACATGCTGTGCCCCATATGATCTAAAACCTGACAGGTGGACAAATCTAAGCTTGTTTTTAATAAAACAAATATAAATATGCATATAATAAATAATACTGCTAATAATAATAACATTATGCAAAAGCAAATTGTTATGAATAAATGGAAAAAGCACCCCGACATGAAGAAGGCATGAAATTATGGTTTTTATATTTCTGTAGGCTAGAAAATAATATTTTTTGGTATATTTTAATCCTTTAATTCTTTTTCATTTGTAAATATATTGGCGTATTGCTGTACACCCTGTGTGTATTAAGCAATGTGTAAGCAAGGCATACCAATAATGCACTCTGTGCTGGACTTTAGACCAGTGTGCACTCTGTGCTGGACTTTTAGACCAGAACGCCTATGGGCGCACATATGAGTGCAAATACATTTGCAATTTAAACAGCGTGGTGCAAAACATCAAAACGACTATTACGCCAAGCTGAAACTAGCAAAAAACAATTACGTCGCGCCTTGTGCCGCATTTGCCGGGTGTATGATAGGGCTTATTGTCTTTTCAAACAAACACTTACACTTAGTACATTTCATGCTATTAACAAACCTTTAAGTAAGACGTTTAGTTCAATAAACTACTAATTAGCTGCTTATTAATATTAGTAGTTGGATTTTAGTTATTTGGTAGGAATAGGGATATAAAATAAGGTCATACTTTATAAATGCAGAAGACAGTTATCTTAATAATAGACATGTAATAAGCCAGTTGTAAATTGATCTTCTTTTTGGCATATTGTCTTCAAAAAATGAAATTCAACCACAGTATCCTCAGTGGCACCGATGTTGAGAATCTGTGGAAACTAGGGCTGCTGGGCAATAAAATGCGCGCCTTAGAAGGAATCCCAATAAGCTTAGGGTGTAAGTCTGTCATTTCCAATGAAGGTGCATTTTCCAGGTAAACCTATAGTTGAAAAAACATCTGAACTTTTCTAAATGCCCCGAGCGCACCGCGATTCATGTAAGTAGAATTAACCAATCTGGTTCACACTTTGCATGAAATATACACATTTCGGTAATAACGGCATACTAATTACCTCAGACAAACACAGCGCACCCAAACACTGCAGCACTTTTTACCTTTCTCCATAAACTTGTATCAGAGCTGCAGAAATGGTTTGTCAGTTTGTCATCCTCTGAGAAAACGCTTGATGGTCACGTAGAGATGCCAAGGGAACACAAGTGCAAAGTGCATTGAAGATGGTGAAGAAAACCACGTGCTAGCGCTTGTCACTTCAGGTCAGAATAACAACATAGGCGAAATTGAGTGGCATGGCTAGCAGCAGTAAGGACATTGTAAATAAAAAAAAAGTATGCAAGGATGTCGCTAGAATGGCTTTTTGGTTTCTTTTCTTGTGCATCCTTGCCACTAGCACCCCATCTGAAGGATTCTTTTTAGCATAGGGGGTAATATAGTCATTCAACTTCACAATTTGTAATGTTCAATATGTATTTGAATAATAATGATTGGTTGGTTCCTTTATTTGAAAGCTCAAATTTGATTATCATAATTGTTTTGGGTGACGCAGTGGCGCAGTAGGTAGTGCTGTCGCCTCACAGCAAGAAGGTCGCTGGTTCGAGCCTCGGCTGGGCCAGTTGGCGTTTCTGTGTGGAGTTTGCATGTTCTCGGTAGTGGCGTGAGTTTCCACCGGGTGCTCCGGTTTCCCCCACAAGCCCAAAGACATGTGGTACAGGTAAATTTGGAAGGCTAAATTGTCCGTAGTATATTAGTGTGAATGAGTGTGTATGGATGTTTCCCAGAGATGGGTTGCGGCTGGAAGGGCATCCGCTGCGTAAAACATATGCTGGATAAGTTGCCGGTTCATTCCGCTGTGGCGACCCCGGATTAATAAAGGGACTAAGCCGAGAAGAAAATAAATGAATGAATAAATAATTGTTTTGTTTACAGAGTTTGAGGTTTATTGTATCATTATTATTCACACCTTAAAGTTTGCTTTGATTGTTCAGCGCTTACACTTTACCATTGCACACACTTTGTAACTATTTTTTTATTTTACCAATGTTTATTTTATTATGAAGACATCAGATATTTTGTTTAAATATTTTGCCTTTGACTATTAAAACTATTTGCGTTAGTGATGTTAGTAAATTAAAATAAAGTGAATAAATAAACAGAAATCATAATATTGCTAAATGGATTATTAAAAAAATAATTATCGATATAGAATGATATGAAACATGATATCATGATGCTTTATTTTTTTCGCCCAGCCATAGTGGAAACTCTTGTGTTCATTGTTATTTATTTTTTATTATTTTATTTTATTTTCTTGCTCTGACATTATAAATCTCTAGCTGCTAAAGACAGAAACAGACATTGTGATTGCTGTGGTGCTGTGGGTGTAAACATGGAGATTAAAGGGGTATAATGAAATCCCCTTTATACATCACTAGGGGAGCAAAATCTAAGAGTGTCACGTTAAACAATGAAAAGGTCATATTTCCATGACGTGTACCCTTTAAATGAGTAAATAATAACATGGATAGTCAGTGTATTGAAATATAAATTTCAGTTCAATTAATTGTCATTATGTGAATAAATAGGCTACGGCCTGATATAATACGAGCACTCCGCTGGGTACTTGTTGCCCGGGGAAACAGCCAAATGTACAGTATCATTATACAAACCGTATATTTGGCAACAGAAAACTGTGATTGACCAATTAGAACCCAGCTTTGTTTTCAGTGATTCGCAATTTTCACGTGCTGTGGTGTTTTTTGTTTTGCAGATGTACATACAGACGACCACGCTGACCATCTCGGTCAGTCTGAGCGCATCTGTGTCTCTCGGGATGCTCTACATGCCCAAAGTCTACGTGGTGCTCTTCCACCCGGAGCAGAATGTGGCCAAACGCAGCACTCGCAGTCTGAAAGCTGTGGTCACTGCCGCCACCATGTCTAACAAGTTCAACCCCAAAGCCAGCCTTCGGCCCAATGGAGAAGCCAAGTCGGAGCTGTGTGAGAACCTGGAAACTCAGGGTGAGTGAGTTTGCTGATAAACACTTTATTATTATCGACACTGGTTTTTATGCTGCTGTAAACTTGTTATTGTAATCTTTAAAAATTGAATTCACTGGGCTCGCTTAAATGGTTTAGAATTTGTAGACAGTAGCACAACTGTCTTGGTTATGACTTTTAATGCAGATGCTTTAGATTGCTTTTCAGTAAATTGAAAAACTTATTCTCTAAAAATAGATATTTACTCCTGAATCATTCCAAAACTTCATTGTGAAAAGTTGTTACTTTTCATTATGCCTGAATTTAACCATTTGGTATCTCGGTGAACTGGTTAAATCAGTATAACAGTCTGTACTGAAACTCATCATACAGTATAATTTATTGTAGGTAAAGTATTATTTATTGAGTATTTTTCTGGAAACTGGATTTCTGCATACACACTTTATAGTTTTCAGCTTTTTATGCTTTTATGAAATTGATATTGGATTCCGTAAAAAAATAATGCTCATTTATTTCTTTTTTATTTTTCATTCATTTACTCATTTCCAACCACTTTGCCGGGTCACAGGGGTAGGAGAGTCTTAGGAGAGAAATATTTTATTTTATGTATTTATTTATTTTATTTTTCTTGCACTGACATTAAAAATCTTCAAGACATTGTGATTATTATTTAACAAATTACACACTTATACACACTATATACTCGACACAGGGTTTTATGCTTTTAATAAATTGATATTGGAATCTGTGAAACAAAATAATGCTTATTTTATTTGATTTAAATGTATTTATTTTATTTTTGTTTTATTATTTTTGTTTTATTATTATTTCTTTATTTTTTCTGCACTGACATGATAAATCATTAGCTGCTAATACACGACACAGACATTGTGATTGTTATTTAACAAATTTGAATTCACCATTTGGTATCTCGGCGAACTGGTTGAATCAGTATAACAGTGTTATAATTTTTAAGCATTATTTATTATGTATTTATTTGAAAACTGGGTTTCTGCATCACTCTATAGTTTTTACACTGATTGTTCATGCTTTTACAAAATTAATATTGGAATCTGTAAAAAATAATGCTTATTTATTTATTTATCTTTATTTTATTATTATTATTATTTTTGCATTGATATTATAAATCTCTTGCTGCTAAAGACAGAAATTGTGATTATCAAATTTGAATTTAACCATTTGGTATCTTGGTGAACTGCACTGAAACCCGTAATAAAATAGTATTATTTTAAAAGTATTATTTATTGAGTATTTTTCTAAAAACTGGATTTCTGGATAAACACTTTATAGTTTTTGACACTTTTTATGCTTTTAGGAAATTAATTTTGGAATCTGTAAAAATAATGCTAATAATAATAATAATAATAATAATAATAATAATAATAATAATAATAATGTATCATCTTTTAGGAAGCTCATGGAGAGCATGTTGAAAATAAACTTTGTTGTTATTCACACTGGTGTTTATACTTCATAAACTTGTTACTGTAATATTTAAAAATGTAATTTGCCATGCTCGCTTAAATGGATCAGAATTTGAAGACAGCAGCAAAACTGTGCCTCGTCTGTCTTGGTTATGAGTTTTATTGCAGAGTCTTTAGATTGCATTTCAGTGCATTCAAGAACTAATTCAACAAAAAAAAATAGATCAATCTGTCATTATTTACCCCTGATTTATTCCAAATTGAACCTTTTTTAAGCAATGCAGGTTTAATGGTAGTGCTGTCATTAATGTAGACAAACAACTTCCATAACTGTCAGCCTCACTTATTGCTAAAGGTTATTTTGGTTTTCATTATGCTTGAATTTACCCATTTGGTATCTCGGCAAACTGGTATAACAGTGTAACTGTCTGTACTGAAACCCATGAAATTGTTATAATTCGTAAAGTATTATTTATTGAGTAATATTGAGCATCTTTCTGAAAACTGGATTTCTGGATACACACTTTATAGTTTTTGACACAGGTTTTTATGCAGTTATGAAACTGATAATAAAAAATCTCATAATAATTTATCATCTTTCAGAAAACTCAGGTAGAGTGTGTTCAGGATAAACAGTTTGTTGTTATTGACAGTGATTTTTATTCTGCCATAAACTGTTTATTGTAATCTTTAAAAATTTTATTCACCATGCCTGCTTAAATGGACCAGAATTTGGAGACGTCAGCAAAATTATGCCTCATCAGTCCTGGTTAAGAGTCTTAATGCAGATGCTTTAGGCTGGATTTCATTTCAAAAGAACTAATTCTCCAAAAATAGACAAAATTAGGCACACCTGTTTTCATAAATATAAAGTCAAGCCTGAAATTACTCAAACCCTTGCCGAATTTTGACTTAAAGTTATTGTTCAAATGTAAATAAAAAATAATTCTGACTTCAACTGTAGCAGACGACTTCTATAACCTTCTTCTCATTTGAATATGAAAACAGAACAGATGATTTGTAATAAAGCTGTAAATAAAATTACAGAAATGACTTGCATAATAGAAGCAAACAAGTCACCTTTATCTTGACAGACTCTTGAGTTTGCATAATTAAAATAAGGACATGATTGATATGATGAAAGCACATGATTTACTAAGATCCCCCAAAAATACTGTTATTCTAGTTATAGATGCAGAAATCGATTTTTAAAACACATTTAGTTTCACTTGTAGTTATTTACCTGCAGAGGAGTTTAAGTTTGAACATCACAACATATGTTCATCATTCCGGTGGCATTTTGTGCTCTAAATATAATTTAGTGTTAAACTTCTCCACACAGTTACTTTCTCTAAAATAGATTTGAGGGACGATAAATCACTTTCCAAGAGCTGTTTAATCCACTTCCATTGACACTGCCCTTTATTTTGCACGCCCCAAATGACACATTCATTAAGAGAAGCCTGCGAAAACACACATGAGGTGCTATCTTCTGGTGCTATATCAGGAGTACACAATGCTCAGTAGACACAGCACGTTTTTTTGCATGTGCCATCTGTTTTGCATACGTTTAATATGCACAAAACTTTGTGAATCACAGCATGAATGTATTTACTTCACTGCTTATGTGAGCCTAGTTAGACAGTAAAGCCGCTTTGAGACATTATAATTTGTGTCCTGATACCTCAGACTCCCTGTTAGTCTACTGTATTTACATTCATCCAACATCTAATTAACCAACATTTAAAGCTAGAAGTCAATTGATGGTTTAGGATTGTGGGATAAAAAAAAGAGACATTGATCACTTGCCATGCGCTGCTGATGCGGAAAATAAATCTCCATTTCCCACGTTTAATAAAAACACAACACTATACATTATAGGCCCTGTATACAGTATATACTGCCTGACAAAGCCTTGTCATCGATCTCAGTTGTAAGAGCAACAAATAATAACTTGACTTCTAGTTGATCATTTGGAAAAGTGGCAGAAGGTAGATTTTTCAGATTAATCATCTGTTGAACTGCATCCCAGTCATCACAAATACTGCAGAAGTCCTATTGAAACCCGCATGGACCCAAGATTCTCACAGATATCAGTCAGGTCTGGTGAAGGAAAAATCATATGGTTTGGGGTTACATTCAGTATGGGGTCGAGTGAGATATCTGCAGAGTGGATGACAACATCAACAGCCTGAGGTATCAAGACATTTGTGCTGCCCATTACATTACAAACCACAGAAGAGGGCAAATTCTTCAGCAGGATAGTGCTCCTTCTCATACTTTAGCCTCCACATCAAAGTTCGTGAAAGCAAAGAAGGTCAAGGTGTTCCTGGATTGGCCAGCCCGGTCACCAGACTTAAACATTATTGAGCATGTCTGGTGTAAGATGGAGGAGGTATTGAAGATGAATACAAATAATCTTGATGAACTCTGGGAGTCCTGCAAGAATGCTTTCTTTGCCATTCCAGATAACTTTATCAATGTCCAAGCTCATGGGAGTCATACACAATATTAATTCTGTTTCCACTGCACCATTACTTTATATTCTGTACTGTACATTATTTCTGTTAAGTGACAAGACTTTTGTCTCAGCAAAGTCGAAGTTTACTGTCTTAATTAAACCATTGAAAATCAAGCCATGATAAAAAAAATGTTTTTGCCTTTCTTTGCCTTTTATATAAGCCACTTCTGATGCAAAATGATCATCTAAAGTCAAGTTATTATTTGTTGTTCCTAGAACTTGGATAGGCGACAAGACTTTTGTCAGGTAGTGTAAAGGCACTGTACATTTTCAAGAAAGACATCTAAAATAAAAGTAAAAAATAATGATAATTTTTATTCATTATAATAATGAACATTACCATTATTGTAACCATTGCAAAGTTGTGTTGACATACTAAAAAAAGTAACATTTACAAACTGAATTTGCGAATTTAAGTATTTAATGACTTAAGTATTTTACTATTAGTCAGTTGCTTAACCAAGTTATATAATCTTAAACCTGTTAGATGAGTCATTTTGAAGATTGCAATACATGTTATAGTGTGCATTGCTGTTTCTTTTTAAGCTTTACACTCTTAAGAATGTTGGGTTATTTTGTTTTCAATTATATTTTAAACAGCACTTTTTAACGCAAAGGTTGTGTTTGTCCATATTTGACCCACCAGTGGGACCCTCCAGACCCAACAACCCAATATTTTTTATAGTGTACTGCTGTGTTTACTTAAATACATTTAAATATACAAGTTGGTAATGTATTGTTAAAATGTATATATTAACATATAAATACAACAGATGTAATATTATATAAGTACGTAAAGATAGCCAAAGACAGAAACCTCAATGCTTTGTACACAATATGAAATAATGGTAACAGCCGGTATTAAATTAAATTAAAGGCGACGCAGTGGCGCAGTAAGTAGTGCTGTCGACTAACAGCAAGTAGGTCGCTGGTTCGAGCCTCCACTGGGTCAGTTTGCATTTCTGTGTGGAGTTTGCATGTTCTCCCCATGTTCGCGTGGGTTTCCTCCTGGTGCTCCGGTTTCCCCCACAGTCTAAAGACATGCGGTACAGGTGAATTGGGTAGGCTAAATTGTCCGTAGTGTATGAGTGTAAATGAGTGTATGAGTGTAAAAGTGTTTCCCAGAGATGGGTTGCGGCTGGAAGGGCATCCGCTGCGTAAAAACGTGCTGGATAAGTTGGCGGTTCATTCTGCTGTGGTGAACCCAGATTACTAAAGGTTAAGCTGAAAAGAAAATAATTAAATTAAATTTAGCTGTAGATTCTTGCTGTATGTCCAATAAACAAATAAATAGTATATGAACAGAACAATATTAACCCTCAAAAAGTGAAGTAATCTTAATAGGCCAGTTCACCATGAAATAAAAGTAACTATAGACAAAGACAGAAACCTCAATGCTTGGGACACAATACAGAATAATGGTAACAGCCGATAAGAAATTTTATTAAATGTAATTACATTTTAAAATAAATATTTAATTTTTTTTTTATGTAGATTTTTATTTTTTTGTAGAAAACTAAAAATTTCATGAAACACCAAGGTGCTACACATATCAACAAATGTAACAATAAAACAGTGTAAGTACAACTGGCAAACAGGTAAAAATGCAGAATGTCCCAACGAACGATGGGATAAAACTGTATCAGAAAGTTGAGTATAGGTTTTACTTCATCAAACATGACAAACAATCCAGAGTAAATCTATTTTAAGACATCTTTTTCTACCACTGGCTTCTTTCTTTTTAGCTGCCTTTTCTAGCAAAATGTCAACAGAAATAATTCAGCTCTTGTATCTTTTTCCCTTTGATTTCTTGTACCACGTACTGTACAATATTGTACAGAAGACTAACACAATCTGTTACATGTTCAGCTCTGTCATGTTTTAACAGCTGTTCTTCAGTTTGGTTTCATACAATATGGCATGGGATTTTTTTGTAAATGCTATTGCAAGTATCTGAATAGTTCAGGAGTCATTTTAGCTTTAGAGTCCAGCTGTAGATCCAATAAACCACAGAATAGACCGCGGGGAAAATAAGTATTGATCACCATTTTTTATCAGAAAACCAACACAGTCTCATGGCATTTCTTAACTTTTTGTTTTAGTGGCTAATTTGTATAAATTTGTACAATCTCATTTGTACTGTTTAATACAATTTGGTTATCCCCCCAATGATAGTTTGGTTTAGGGGTAGAGGTGGGTGCCACACCTCCTCCTAAAATCATACATTTTCGTACGACTCATCTCGTATGAATGAGCCACAAATTGGACAAAATGTAAAATAGTTACGTTTCCTCGTGAGAACAGACTGCAGAAAACTTATTTCTTAAGGTGCTGTTAACTTGAAATTTTCCCCAGATGTTGGTAACAATCATCCATGAATGCAACGAAAAACAAATCTATGGAAAATAACATAAGAAAAATTTTTGAACATATGAAGAAAGGGACAGAAAAGCAGTGAAAGCCCAGACTGCAGCTGAAATCTCTCAGTAGTTCTTCAGCAACCCTCTGCCCTTCATCATTGTAGTTGAATATTAGCTGCTTCAGTCCAACATCGACATTAGCAGGATGAAGGTGTAACCAGGCAAGACAATGATCCAAAACACAGCCAAGGAGACTCAAATGGTTTCAGAGAAAGAAAATCAAGCTGTGGAATGGCCCAACCAATCACCTTAAATTGAATCCAATAGAGAATACAAATTAAAGATCAGGTTTAGTAGACGAGATCCACAAAATCATCAAGATTTTTACTCTGTTGAAGTCTGTGAAAATCTCACACCTGAGCAATTCATGTAACTTCATTCTTCATTTGAGAAACGTCTTTAAGCTGCCATCACCAAAAAAAGCCTTTTATATAAAGTATTAAATAGATTTCAGTAGTTCAGCACTTTCAGTAGTTCAGTCATTTCATTGTTATTACACAAGTTATATTTCAGATTTGTTTGTTTTGTTTGTATTGTATTGTTTGGGTTTTTACTTCCTTTAGAAATATTATTCCCAGGAAAAACATGACATGTTCAATACTTGTTTTCCCCGCTATATGTACAGAATACGATTAACTGCAAAAAGGTGAACTGATCTTAATAGATTAGTTCATCATAAAATGTTACAACTTCATATGTTTAGCTCAGAATAGTGTCAATTCTACCAGTAAACTTTGAATTCTTGGTTTTGAACTAATCAAGCTGGGAAAAGGGAAATAAAAACACACATTAAAAAACTTCCCCATTAATAGAAGTCCAGCCAGAGACGTGCACAAAAGACATTAAAATTCACAAGACGTGAATTTAATATGACATTTCCCACGATATACCAATACACAGACTAATTCTAGCATAAAAAAATCATGTTAAGCAGATTGAAAGTATCATGTTAGACTAGGAAGGCAAATTATCTGCTTCCATTACATTGCATTTGGCATTCACAGCGACGCACATCCACTCTGCTTTCATTATGTAGCATTTGTATTCATTTTGCAGTGTAGCAATACCCAGTAAATCATATTGTGGGTCTTAATACAAAATAGTTGTGAATTAAGGGAGACGTCCAGATAAATGTTTTGACAACAGAATTAAATTTGCGTAATGAAGGTTGCTACATAGATGAAAACTCATCCAATTAAGCGCACTAGTTAGCACAGAATGTTTTCAGCAAATATTTATCACCATTACAGACTTATGTGCTGCCTATACTCTAACAATGCTGTGTGTTTTTACATGTGGTATTAGAGTCGGTGACAGCATTAACATGATCTAACTGGAGTTATTTAAAACAAGCATGTAAAGCAAATGCAAGATAACAAATAACTTCTCTCCGGCTCAGGGATGTTTTACATTTCATGAATGCATTACAGAGGAAACATGATCTCCTTGTTGATTCTAATTGATTTGCGATTCTCCTTTAAGACTTCAATTACATCAAGCAAAGGTGTCTGAGTGTAGCGTAATGTTATGGAAACATCGCTATAAAGTGTTAGAATTACTTCTTAAGTGAATTAGATGATTCTGAATTATTGTGTAGGGCCAAATTGTGTTTCTAGTTGAGCCAGGACTCACCTCTATGTGTGTGATATATGTTGCCGTCATTATTATCCTTATAAGTGCATTGCAATAACATTTTTAGTACATTATCAGTATGAGATCTGTATCTGTATGAGACAAAACAAATCGATTACTAAATAAGCCAACAAATAAAATATTAAATAAAATAAAAAGGCTGCATTGAGAAACCAGTGTTATCAATGAGTGTTTACAAATTTGTCTAGGTAGAATTCAGAAATCCCTGTTGTTAGTGACACTGGTGGCCATTAAGTGAACTACAGTCAGCAACTAAATGTTTCTAATCAACTTAAATGTTTAAATACAGTCAAGTGGAATGAAATTTAAGTTGCTTTTTTTAATTATGTGATTTATTTTTTTAGTCACATAATTTATAACAATATTATAGTTTTTTTATCGCAATGTTTTTGTTCTTACTATTATTTTTATATAATAAATGCAGTCTTGGCAAGCTTTGGAAATATCCTGCCGAACCCAAGAGGCATATGCATGTTTTCATTTGTTAAAGCATTCACTGCATTAAACACACTGCAATAATTCCAGGTACAACAATAACACACCATAATATTAGGACTGTCAATTTAACAGATAATTTTTTTAATAATCCTGCCCCAGAACCACATTTAACTTTCATACCATTGACTGGTAACAAACATAATGCAGGCTAAAAATGCAGTTATATGCCCTTAAATTCAAGATGTTGTTGTATAAATGCCTCTGTATGACTTTTTATCTCATATTTATATGCAAATTTGTCAGTTTTGCCAATATAAAATATTCCAATTAAAGCCATAGCAGAACTATTGTGCATCTCTAATTAAAACAAGGTGGTATGACATTTCTTAATGAATCTACATTCAAAACTAGTCATTTTAAAGCAATGTTTCAATGACCTTTCATAAAAATAGCCAGTTACTTAATTCCAAAATGAATCAGCAGTTTGAATGAATACAATAAGTGAATGATTCAATGATTGACTCATTAAGACATGTTAGTCATTAAGAGATGTTAGTTTTGAAATGCTCGGTTTTTGTAACGTGTTTTGTTTTAACTCCATTCGAACTCGAGTCATTTGCAGCATAATTACTCCGTGCATAGGCTTGGTCCACTAGGCTACATGAGATCGAGTTTTTTTCTGACGCTGTCAGTCAAACGCAGATTCCCCAGGTCTCAAAACGCTTTTGAAATTACCAATACTTTGAATCGCTGTAGTCGCATAACCTAGTGTTTCGAAACACTTTAGTCACGTGACCTTGTGTTTCGAAACACATTATTCACGTGACCTGGTGTTTTGAAACACTTTAGTCACGTGACCTTGTGTTTCGAAACACATTATTCACGTGACCTGGTGTTTTGAAACACTTTAGTCACGTGACCTGGTGTTTCGAAACACTGTAGTCACGTGACCTGGTGTTTTTTAAAACACTTTAATCACGTGACCTGGTGTTTCGAAACACTTTAGTCACTTTTGAAACACTTTTTTTTAAGCGGAGTATTATTAAAGAATCTTCTGAATACTCCTGCTGAGTTTTCTTGGCTGTTTCACAATATGTGTTCTTGTCTTTACTTGCGTTCTTGTATCCTCGTGAAATGTCATCAACCATCGCCGAAGTACTGTCCAATTCAAAGTTCACCAAGTACAGATAAAATTCCCACATGTGTACTTGCTGTCGAGGAAGCTTCGAGAGGTGACTTGTGCAAACTTGCGAAGCACAGGTATCCCAGAATGCATTGCAGGCCAACTAGCAAAAGCTAATGGTGGAGGAGAAAACCTGCATGATTTTAACAATACTTCTCTGTTGTCACAAAATAAAGTTTTAAAAGTTTTTCAGGCAAGAATGTAGTTTTAAACTCGAATCGGCAGTTTATATACAAAGATTTGAAGATACATTGATTTTATGCGGACTTTGACCTCCAGACTGTCAGTGGGAGCTCCATCATCACCTACACCGCTGAGTCCATTTCAGATCTTCCGCTGGATCTCATCTGTCCTTTGTAGTTAAAACAGGATATTTAATTCACTTTGATTATAATAACATATTTTACTTCACATTAATGTGGACTCATGTTTACATTTTCTTAAATCAAATATATTGATTTTTAATATAACATTAATTATAAGGCCGTGCTTTATATAATTAAATCATTTTATTGTTAAAGTACAGTGAAGTACATTAACAATGATGTTATTAATAAGGATGTAATGAAGTACGATGAATCCATGGTGTGATTAGTGGCAGTATAAAGTTCACTGGGGTTCCATTTGAAGAAGTATCTGACTTGTGTCCTCGCATTGGCAAACTTCCAAGAACACAAGTCCGAACTTTGCAAACTTGGTATTGAGAAAGAGCCCTTATGTAATTGTTATTTAGAATGCATCGCTTTAAAGTTTTCATGATGACGCGTCCAGTTAATCACGACATAACGCGACTACTATGATTCATGGATATATCGTGTTCAGTTTTTCACTTTTCTGTTAATATTGACGAACGTCTTAATTAATCGGTGAAACATTTGACATTCCGATTCTCAAATATGTGTAAGAACACGTGATCGGCTTAATGATGATTGTATTATTTGTTATATGATGGCTGATTGACATCGTCATGTTAATCCACACTGCTGGAGAGATCAGAGCTACTGGATTTACTAACAAAATGCTGGAAAAGGGTTAATCAAACATGTTTGATCATTTATCTTATTATTATCATTTAATTATTTAATTTAAAGAAGCACTGTCCATTACAAATCTCTGATCAATGTGATCATGTCAAGGTAATATTTTTCCCTCTCATTGCATTCCTCCCAGTTTTCAACTATATCAGGTGACTAGCAAGTGTTCACAGTATCACCTATACCACATATGGGACGTGGTTCTCTGAAGCACCTAAAGTCACACTTCTGAAGTCACACTTCTTGTCATCTCACCTAGTCGAAAAAAAGATCCTGAACTAATCCGGATGAGTACAAGACATGTCTGAAGTGGCTATTCTTATAGTGTTATCGCAAATGTGACATATTATTCACAGTCACAGGGAGATGCACTCCATTAGTGTATCTACAAAACTCAGTACTTGGCAAGCAGATTTATTACTGATATAAAGGACGGAGGATCCTGAAGTAACAGCCCTTTTTTTAATATCATTGTAATGCAGTATGTGTATTGAGTTTAGTGATGCATGCGGACGAGATCAAAATGTAATGTGTGCGTGATATTGCCTGCAAAGATCATAGAAACTTTGCCAGAGAATGAGGATAAAGGGATGTGGTTCAATCAGTCAGGCAAGCAAGCTCGTAGTTATGTTATATGAACGTCAGTAGGCTTTTTCGTGTGTCCTGTTAAGACAAGAGTTTTGCTCTTGGTTGAGCTGTAATTCTGATCAATAACAATTTGGGTCTGCTTTACATCAGCCGTTTTATGTGTCAGGATTTCTGTGACCAAAAGGATCGATACGGGTCTCCTTGAAGTAGTCTCTTGACCAATAGTCATATACTGTACACTGATGGATGTCTTGAGTTTTAGAATCGCAATATGACACTTGCAGTGTGCAATAACTTGGCCATTCTTATTTTGGCTTATAATTAAAGTACTGCCACTTCTTTCTTTCTCCTTTTTATATTATATTATACAGTGCTCAGCATATATAAGTACACCTACTACAAATTTATTTTCATATTCATGTATTTAATAGAAAGTTATATATTATATATTTTGCATATGCATTAGATTAGTCAGTACTGAAGCCAAATCTGGAGCTTATCTAACAAAATAACTTAATAACAGTCCAAAAAGTAGTTCACCCAAATTTATGTTATTGAAAAATATTAACTACAAATTAAAAAAAGAGTAAAAATCAAGAGAAGCAAAAAAAAAAAAAAATGTAGTTTAAATTTTGTAGGTGGTATTTTTTTATTTATTTATTTTGCAATATTTTCTTGACTGTAATTGTATTGTCTTTCAGTTTCTAAATGTTTGGTGACTAAAATATTATTATCATAAATATATCTGTTTAATAAATCTGTTTTGTTTAAATGCACCAAAGTACATTGCCTATATTCACTGAGAAATGGATACAAATATTTATTTTCAAAATGGGGTGTACTTAATTATGCTGAGCACTGTATATTGCAGCATCAACCTATTTCACGGTGTCTGAAATGGTTGGTATAAGCATCTAGTCTTTCTTCAGTCAGACTCCTCCTTCTGACAGCTTTCTCTGCTCTGATTGGTCAGATTATGGCCCAGTCTGTTATAATTAGAAATTAAATTCTTGGCCAAAAACTAAACATCTGGGTGACATTTGCTGAAATGTGAAACTGAAAATGCTTTACAATTAATGTTTTATTAGATAAAGTAATTTTGGTAGTCTTTAAATTGAGCTCAAAAACTTTGCAAGCCAATATAAAAGAACACATTTTATTGACAGTAAAATTTTACAAGGTGTGATTTTTACCAGCACTGCCATGACAGCACAGTAGCACTTTTGCAAGCAGTACACTACATGGGAATTTACTATCAGCACATTATTTGTGCAGACTTCGTTATTCTGCTGAGCATGATTTTGAACACCATATAGCAAGATATAAATTTCCCTTGCACAATGCAAGCCATTGAAATGAATGGGTTAATAGCGCAGCACTTTCCGTGTCCAGTGTGAAAGCAACTTCACATCACAAAGTGACTACAGCTGGAAGGAGAGAACACTTCTACACTGTATATAATATCTGTTAATTTACAGTTTTTTTCTGTTTATTTATGGTTTTGAATTGCATTATGAGACCTTGATCTCTTCTCTGTTGACTTTTGATGTTGAAAATTCAACTCCACATTTTAACAAAGTGACTTTTATTGACATTTTAGTAGTTTGAAATAATATCATGCATAAGAAATAATATAGAGAGAAACAAGTCTGTAAAATAACAAAATATACTGGCAGTTTATTACCATTTTTTGTAGTGTAATATACATCCCAAACAATAAATCACTTTAAACTATTAAAAATGTTCATAAAAGTCACATTTTTTCAAGGTTAAAAATTGGAAGAAAGATCAAAGTCTCATAATACATATGAAAAGCATAAATAAACGAGGAAAATACAATTAAATATGTGAGACAAAATACTTAAAACTGCTGATTTGCAGTTTTACAGTGTAGGAAGTGAGTTGAAGCATAGGCTTTCTTCAGCTTCAGCATATTTTCGGCCATTTCTGTTTTTCAGTTAAAATAGTTTTCGGCCAATAATTTTAGTGGCAGTAATTTTAATGGGTAGTTACTTATAATAATTATAATTTTCCAACACAGTTTTTTTAACTGTAATAATCATGTGAGTTTTATGGTATCAATTCATAATCAAGCCTAATGAGTGTGCAGGTAAGATGGATTTGCTTTGGCAGAAGAGATAACACTGACTACATTTACATGGACATCAGTAATGGAATTATTTGCCTTAATCTAAATAAGACAATAATATGATTAAGGTGTTTACATGAGCTTCTTGAGTGTTCCTTTCATGATCCCATTTGACATGTTATAGCACATAATTCGATTAACATCAGTGCATCACCACGCTATCCACATTTCCTCTGGAGTTTCATGTAATTTTGCGTGTTTCATTAATAATTTGTCGACTTTAACTGCAGTTTGGCACTTTCACTTTTGATCAGGAAGATATTGGATTCGAGTAGGAACTTCTGAAAGAGTGTTGTTTTAATTGAGTTTGATACCGCATGCCGTATGGGGAAAAAACTCCACATTTCGTGAGGCATGTGTCTGTAGGTGGTCCTTTACTGACTCGATAGGTGCAGAGAATAGTGTCAAACAGCCGTGTGTGTAGGAAATATCCTGTTGCAAAACGTGGAAAAAAGTCCTCCATGACGATAATAGTTTACGGTGTTTACATGTACAGCACTTCAATAATGCCACTAAAACAGACACATTCCATACATGTCTTAATTCGTTTTCTGTTTAGGTCTATTATGACCTTAATTGGATTAAATTAATCAAAAATCACTGTTTACATGGTGGACTCTTAATCAGTATTGTCTTAATCATATTAAAATCGAGTTATTGATGTCCATGTAAATGTTCTCAGTGTCACAAACTAGACTTTAGTTTGAGCGTTTGTGAGCATTCAGTGAATACCAAAGGCTGACATAATGTGAACATGTTACAAGAGAGAATTATTAATGACTCATTTCGAAGCGCTTTCTTTCTTTTGTGCAACTCTTATCATGGATTTCAGTCTGTGAAACTTTGCTGACCTTTTACATTCCCAAACAGCTAAAACACACTTCATGATAGGTAATATCCATATAATAGCATAATAGAGGCACTTTAAGTGCAATGAGTCCTCGATGTGTGATACGGTATGATGTGTAATTATATGATGCATAATGTGCTGATGCCTCAATCCATGACCGGAAAAAAACAACGAGTCACACTTATATACTACTTACAAAACAAAACTATAAAGATCTCGTGTTGCATGCTTTAGTATTTGTTTCCAGTACACATCTAAAAGTTATAATGTATTTGTTTGGCCTCTGTATTTGTTTTTTTTGTTGCTAGAATTAGTTCATGTAAGCAGCAGATCTCTTCAGGCTACATTTTAATGACAATTACATTTTTAATGCCTCCTGACAGTTTTTGTACAAGGTCACTTAATTTCAGGGCAGATTGAGCCTGGGAAAAGCACCTCTGCGTAGCCATGTTCAATGTACCTTAAGGCCAAATGGGCCCCAACAGGGTCAATTATAACACAGAAACAATAAATCTACACACCACATACAGTTTATCAATATACAGATGGATTTTACACTAAGGTAAACTGTACACTGTTTAGCACTGTTTTCACCTGCTTTGTCTTACTATTACTTAAAATGTTTAGATTTAATTATTAATTCGTAATTAAATCTAAAAGCCCTGAATTCTAAAATCCCTAAATCTAAAAGCCCGTAATTAAATCTAAAAGCAAAATAAAAAGAGCACTTGAAAAAGAAAGAGTCATTTATTGACATCTTTCATTTATTGATGATTTTTGAACTGTGTTATGGCATCTTGATATCTTCTGACTGCTTTTGATGTTTATTTAAAGTTTAATGAAGTAACTTTTATTATGATATTTACTCACTTGAAATAATATGATGTCTGTGCAGGTTTTGTAAATTACAGTGTAAAAAACAGTTTATAAAACTGAAATTGTAAATAAAAGTCAGTGTAGAGTTAATTTTACAGCCTCTAAAGTTGTCAGAGATCAACATCCTATAAGTGAAGTTTATTTATAAACTAAATTCTCCAATCAGATGATTCCTAACTCACTATAAATATCCAGAGTTTTCTGATCTCATTATCTTTGTCTTGAAGAACCCCCTTACTCACCCCTACTCCTCCTCCTTTCCGGATGGGCGACACGGCGGCCCATTGATTAGCATACTTCAGCCCCGGATTGGCTAATTGGGAGGACCGGGAGAATTCCCGGTGGGCCGGTCCGTTTTTTGGCTGTGAGGGCCGGTGTCCCTAGCTGCTTGCACTCTCAGTAGTCACACTTTTTTCATTTATTTATTTATTTGACCATAGCCCCGTGAGCAAAATGCAGCATGCAGGTTAATGATGATGTAACTATCATTCGACCCCAAACCGCAGCACCTTAGTCAATATAAGAATTTGAATAATTAATATTAATGAATATTACACCTGCTTAATGAAAATCAGATGATTCACTGCATTAATAAATATGACATAACTTGATCAGAAATCTAAAAAGGGGACAAAAAGATTTAGCCATCAATAGAAAGTAATACTGGGGTTAATAGAGTCTTGCAGATGACAGTGATATACTTTTTTCTTCCACACGCACTTGCACACCAGCGCCGTTGTGGTCCAGTGGTCAGCACGTTGTGTTATGCCGCCGCCGCCGCCCAGAGTTCGAACCTCATCATCAGTCATTTATTTATTTTATTTTTTTTTTCACTTTTAGTGTTAAGACATATATTACTGTTCGGGTTACTTATGCTGGTGTACATATTTTATTAGAATTTTTTGTGTGACCACCATTACAAAGGACTGGATATATATAAAGAGTTTTGCACAGAATCTATATTCAGATATTGCAGGAAAGGACATTGTGATGTGAATAGTGTTGGAGATTTAGCTACCCTTTAATGTTCTCATATTTGTGAAAAACATTTGAAGTTCTAAAGCAGCTGTGTTCTTGAAAAAGATGTGAGAGTGTCATTAGAAACTGAATTGGAAATGACCTTATTTTAATATAGTCAGTCGTGAACTGAGGTGGGCCGGTCTAAGGCTTAAAACTCCAGGGCTGAAAAGGAGTCCCGCCCCGGCCCTGGCACACTTGCTTCACAGCAAGAATGTCTCTGGTTAAAGCTCCTTCTAAACCAGTTGACATTTCTGTGCGAAGTTTGCTCGTTGTACCCGTGCTCGCATGGGTTTTCCCCGGGTGCTCCGGTTTCCTACCACAGTCTAAAAACAAGTAAATTGTTGCGTCGCTAGACCCAATTTACTGGGGCACGTGCCCCAGTAAATGCATTGAGATATGATTTACTTCATATGCAAAGTGTATTTATTAAGAGTGGTAATTCCGAAATAAAGACGTTATTCTCTATGTGCAATCGAACCAACGCTGGTGAAGCAGTGTAATCAAAAAGCAAACTGACGCATCTCAGCATGTGCGCAGAGAAGTGTGCCTCTCGCACGCGCTGCTCTTCTGCTGGTGCGAGTCCCGGTAGTTAACATGCTGCTCACGCGCCGCTCATGCGTTGGAAAAGCGGCATAACAGCCTTTTTTGTTTTGCAAGTTGACAAATCTACAGTTTAAACAATATGATGGTGATCTTACTTAAACTAAGCATGCCCCCTGATAGATTTTTTGTATGAAGCAATAAGGAGGGATGACGAGTCAGGGAGGTAAGACTGAATAAACCTAACATTAATTCTCTGCCATGTGTCAAGTCTAAGACAACAGATAGTCCTATAACACATATTTTTTGTATTTTAATTAAATTGTCTATAGAATTTCATTCAAATTAAATTAATTGTGATTAGGCAAGTTATTGTATAATGATGGTTTGTTCTGTAGACTATCGAAAAAAATATAGCTTAGAGGGGCTAATAATTTTGACCTTAAAAATGGCCAACATAAAACAAATAAGACTTTCTAATAAGAAGAAAAAATATGATCAGACATACTGTGAAAATTTCCTTGCTCTGTTAAACATAATTTGGGAAATATTTAAAAAAGAAAAAAAAATCAAAGGTGGTTTAACATTTCTGACTGTACATAAACAGAAAACACCAGTGAATCACAATATTCTGGAACTGTTAATTACAGTAACTAATATTTGACCAGTTTGCTTATGAAAACTCTTAAAATGATAAGTGCACTGTTAGCACGAGCTACTGTTTGCATTTAATGACAGAAGAGCCAGAGCTGAACGTGCTCATGTATAACCAGGAGTTCATAATGTTATTTTGAGTGCATAATAAACTTGTGCTTGTTCATTTATCTGTCTGCTCACTTAGCTTTAAATCATTCATTTAATCCCACATCTGCTGTGATATGATATCATTATTAATATCAGGGATGCAATTTATACCAAATACTGTATTTTAATAGAAAACACATTTAGACTCGATCCCAATTCTACCCCTCATTTTGCGTGTCCACTTGAAGGAGTAGGGGTGTCCTAATTCACTTTAGCTTGAAGGTGTAGGGCTAAGGGGAAGGGCTAGATAGGGCTCTCTTGAAACAGATTTTTCAGACCACACTTGAAACCAAGGAGTACAGAAATTTCCCAGAATACACCAGCCACAACGGCAGCATGGCTGTACACGGAAGTCAGGAGATGCACAAATTAGTAGTTTTTGTCATTATTATGAATTTTTACAAGCAAACATGTTTTAATACATTTATGATGGTTTTTCATGTTTTACCATCATGCTTTAAAAGAAAAACATTTTTTAAAAAAGCCGCTAAATTTCTCCCTTTATAATCCATTACAAAATCACTCCTGTATAGCAGTCCCACAACATATTTTCATATCTCCCACTGGAATACCCTGTCAGAAAGGTCTAGTGGCTGGGAATGACCTTTTTACAGTGTCTGGTTGGTGTACTGTTGTTTTCGTGTTTAGATGAATATCTAACATTATATCATTGCCTTCAGTAATTTCCTCAAGATAAATACCAAAAGAATAACGTAACTGGAATAACTGCAGCAGTCATGATCGTCAATCTCATATGAAGAGATTGCGATGACATGATGACGTGTGTGGGTGTTGTAATGCTGTCCAATTTTTAAGGGGGAAAATTTGAAGCCCTTCCCCTTCAGGGAGATTTCATTGGAATTGGGCCAGTCTTTAAATCTTAAAATAAAGCCCAGCATTATAAATTAAATAAAGCCCAGCAGTTATATCTTTGTTTTCCCAAATACTAACTACTGTAGCACCCCAGATGTGTTTTTCCATTATAAGAAATAGATTTTTTTTTTTAAATGTTGAGATTTTTTCACTCATGATTGCTCAGATATTTATTAATTTATAGTACAAATAGCATATTGTATTTGATTTACACTAATAATTATCATTTTTCATTATTTATACAATGTAAACAACATGCTGTTTGATGCTATTACATGTCTCACATGCTACCTTTATCTTGCTTTCCTTCCCATTTACATTATTATATATCATTTTAGAGGCTGTCTCATAAAGTTAGGAAGTTGCTTGTAGAAAAAATGCATGGAAAATATTATGTTATTTACGAATATTTGTGTTGTTTTGCACTGCATTACACCTTATATATTGGTGTTTGCCATTATCTTCTATTTAATTTGCCTGATCAAAATTTCCAGTGTAGCCAATTGCCTTTGTTAAACTAATTTTTGGGGCATTTTCTTTTTCAAAACACTATTTATTTGAATCCAGTATTTATAAGAAATGTTCAGATTTAATGAGATAAAAGAGAAAGAGATACAATGCTGAAAAGCACATACATATCCTGCATAGCAAATGATCCAACAGATGGAAAACAATTGCCCTGATGAGGACACAATTACCTCACAATTCTGCTCTGCCTGTGAATCATTCAAATAATGACCACATTTTCTGGATAAAAAAAAGCTATAGTACCTCTATGTTGGAGGGAAATTTATTGAAATTATGATGAATCTGCAGGGTTGAGGAACTAAAAAAAAAAAAGAATTGCTTAAATAGTTCTATACATATTAAATGTGACCGTTTAACAGAACATAATTCACATACAGCAGAAGCTTTTCATTTCAAGCGGATGCATTAGGATTCATCATCGATTGTTACTGCAGAAACTCTTCTCTGTATACTTTTCCCTTTTCTTATGATGATGAAATGTTATATTTATTTGCAATATGTTGCATTTGAATTTTTGAATGCAAGCTCATCACGTTTAGAAACACCGTTCATTATTTAAATGCATAAGCAATGTTCATTATTAAGCTCTTTTCAAATACATGAAATGACACCTGTCTAATATATGTATCCACTCGACCTGTGTTTCAGGATATGTTGATGATAACTAAACAATGAAGACAGGTAAAGGCTTGGTTATTTATTGGCTATTGCTTGGCTTTTTGTTGGACCTAATTGCTAAACCCAAACATGTTCCATTTAATGCTGTGCATATCAATTAGTCTATAACAGGCAATGCACTGAGAATACCCTGACATTTGTTAAAACTGCTAAAGCATGCATACCGCATTGTTTTTGCAAATCACTTGTTTGCACAGGGCTTTGTAGGTGAGGAACGCTATACAGGGGAAAACCTAAAGATAGCATCAGATTTGTGTTTATGCATTTTTTTTTTTTCAGCCAACAGAGACTAGATGTGAAAACTTCCAGAACAGTGCATGGCCTAGATTGCATAAACGCAAATTGGGATAGCAGACTCAAATAGAGCAGTGTTGATCAAATTCAAGCACTTTTTAAAGGTATTTTTATATAGAGCTAGACTCGTTTAAAGAGGTGGTTCAGTCAGAAATGAAAACACATCCATCGTTTACTCACCCTCAAGTTGTTCCAAATGAGCAGTATGACATGAATAGCTGCGTGATACAGCTGTCGTGCTGATATACAGCCATGTGATATTGCATTTATACAACAGTACAACTTATTTCTGTCCCATAATCAAATTGTATAATTCATGTGTATAATTTAGTGAGAGTATTATAGTTTCTTAAAGGTCCCATGAAGTGCTTTGAAGTTTATTTTTATTTGATGATTGACGTAATCCCAACCGAAACACAAAGAGAGGGTGGGACATAGTGTAGCTCCTCCCCTTTTAAAAAAAAAACATCCAATATTGTTTTGTTTTATCACATTAAATGAAAAGCTAATGAGAAGCGTCTTGAAGGAGGCGGGGCATGTCAGATACTAGAGAGCATTTGATTGGTCGTGATTTGATGAGAAACTGAAGTATGAGGTGACCGTTGATCCATTTAGGAGGAAGTGACAAACTACAAGCTTTACATGTTAAATCAGTTTTAGATCTTCTAAACACAAATTGTGTCTGTTTTAGAACGCACACTAGATATCTTAAACATCTAAACAACTTTATCTTCATTTCATGGGACCTTTAATGATGACAAAACAGAGGATCTTACTCACAGATGTGTTTATTTGTGATTATAACACAACATTAAAGCTAAGAAAACACCACATTTATATTGTGTATGCCATTTATATAGTGTAAGCTAATTATCCTGCATTTTGCAAGAGAAAGTGGAAAAGAAAATAGAAAAGTAGAAAATAAATTGAAAAAAAAGCCAAGTAACTACAAACAAAAGCCTGTTTTGCTATACAAAATACTTCTATTGAGTATTAATATTATTTATTTGAAGTCAAATTTAATAAACAACAGTTTAAACAAATGACAATATGAACATGCCAAGCAAAGCAGTCCCAAGAACAGTTTCTACATTTTAATATAGCTTTTAATACATATAAAGTTATGAAACTTAAAGGGAAAGTTTACGCAAGAAATTGACAATTTACTCACCCACAATTGGTTCCAAACCTTTATGAGTTTCTTTTTTCTGTTTAACCCAAAACAAGATATTTTGTAGAATGTTGAAAGCCAGTAATCTCTGACATCAATAGTAGGGAACACAAATACTACAGAAGTCGATGATTACAAGTTTCCAAAAAAAAAAAAATTACTTATTAGGTGGCGCAGTAGGTAGTGCTGTCACCTCACATCAAGAAGGTCGCTGGTTCGAGCCTCGGCTGGGTCAGATGGCGTTTCTGTGTGGAGTTTTCGTTCGCGTGGGTTTCCTCCGGGTGCTCTGGTTTCCCCCACAGTCCAAAGACATGCGGTACAGGTGAATTGGGTAGGCTAAATTGTCGGGAGTGTATGGATGTTTCCCTGTAAAGGGTTGCAGCTGGAAGGGTATCCGCTGTGTAAAACATGCTGGATGAGTTGGCGGTTCATTCCACTGTGGCTACACCGGATTAAGAAAGGGACTAAGCCGAAAAGAAAATGAACGAATGAATGAATAATAACTTATTATTTGTTTATTAGAAGAAAGAAACTCAAACAGTTAAACAATATTTCATTGTACTGTGTAAGTAATTTAGTTTTTGGGTGAACCATCACTTTAAAGTTGCCCTCAATAAATCTATTTTCTCTGTAAAAATGCCAATAAACAACACCAGATTCCACACTGTCCATGGTAAGGATGCTCTCAGCGGGATACAGTAAAGCAGTGGTCCGCAACCTTTTTATCACCGCGGACCGGTCAATGCATTGACAATTTTACCACGAACCGGGGGGGTGGGGGAAGATTGATTGGGGCAGTTTGTAGGTTGCTAGGCGACCATCAACCTTTTTCTGAGGAACAATCTGACAAAACATTGCTGTCACTCTGACACAAGTTTTATTTACGGAGTAAATTTAAAAGCACTGCAGTGTTTGAATGCTCTGTTTGTATGGAAAATACACATTTCGGTAGACTAATTATCGCAGACAAAGTATGAAGCTGATTGGTCAGTTCTTGTCTTGCAACTTGCAGTGCGTTCGTTCAACTCTGTGCGTCTGCTCTGGAAGGCACGAACGCGTCATGCCACACACCTCAACTGGAAATAACCAACTTGCATGAACTCTAGAAAAGATGCGATATGTGTATAGTCCCTAAAAGGTCGTCATCATTTGAAATCTCCTCACCTGATTTGTTGACATATGGGTTGCAGATCCATTCCTTGGCAGTTTGGGAGTCCTTCACTGGGCCTTTTCCCCTTTAGCAAAGAAACATTATAAAAACGTCAGTTTCTTACTCATTTTGCTGCTTGCTTGTTACATTTTGGCACTCAAGTGACTGGCGCTCATTTTTCAAAATAAAAGTTGTTCAGACTCAGATAATAAATAAAACAGAAATAATTAATGATTTCTTGTGCGACCCGGTACCAATTGATCCTGGGATCGGGACTGGTCCACAGCCGGTGGTTAAGGACCACTGCAGTAAAATATGTGAACAATAACCTTGAGTCACATTAATAAAATCAAAACAGCAATGCCGTTTCCAGCCAGCTTTCTCACCTTAAAAATCTTTTGAATGTGTTATTTGACACAACAACAGTATTTGCCAAGCTATAGAGAGTTTAGTCCTCCCTCATGACACCTACTGTTGGATGAGAGACGTTATTACTAGTGTATTGCACGACTCTCAACCAATCAGATTCAAGAACCAGAAAGAGCTGTTGTATAAACCCATACGAGTATCTTTAATCTGTTGAACACAAAAGACGAGATTGTCCTCTATAGTAGGAAAGTAATTCAACATCTGTCATCAACACCATTCATCAAAACATCCTCTTCTGTGTTCAACAAAAAAACAGAGAGAGACATGTATAACAAGAGGAGGGTGAGGAAATGATGACCAGATTTTTTTTATTTTTGCATGAACTATCCCTTTAAGCTTGCGTCCTGTGGCCACGCTCTTCCCTCTACGCTGAAATGGAGCTATTTATCTGACTGTAGCTGTGGGTCAGTGCTTCATACGCCGACTAAGAGCTGCATCACTATTGTTGGGTCAAATGTCACTTCACCTACCTTATTCCCACGGTCCTGCATGATTGCATGAGGTAACCTTTTGATCTCCATATACTAATGCGATGAGCTTGAATTTTCCATTGGCCCTCCTTCTTTGGCAAGGTTATAACTTGAATAGCTAAAGGCAATGGCACTCATGCAACCTTTGTGATTGTTTGCGCTATTACAGTGTTTGGCGAATGACAGGATTAGGCAGTTTTTTTGTTGATCGAACTCTTTAATAGCAGACTGTCTCTGTTTTGCCAGTAAAGCATGTTTTTGAAGGTACTAAACGGTCCTTCTGTGCAAAAGGCTACAGTCTAGTAATCTGTACTTTGATATGGAGAAAAGACAGAGTCTGATATCAAACAAGACACACTACTTGACTTGTGGTAAATTAAAAGTGATATCAAAGAAGGTGTCACCGCATTGCAGCCAAGGCCTGACAAGAAATAGAACTGCGTCAGTTGCTTTGAAACAGAAAAGGTTACCCAGCGAGCATCCAAACAATTTACCTCCACATTTCACATCAAAACATTCTATAAATACCATATTTAACCCTCTGGTGCAGGTCATGTGGCAGTAAAAAGGTTTTTGTTGTTGCTTTTTATGTTTGTTTTTAGTGAAATAAATCTTAAAAGATTTTACAGTATTAAACTGCATTTTATATTTATGCAGAACTCAGTATCAAGCGTATAATAATGCATAATCTTGAGCATAAAGGCTGGTTTATACTTCTGCGTCGAGTGATGGGCGTGCATGTAGTCCTGCATTTATACTTCAGCATGCTGTTTGTAGTGCTCTGCAAAACACAGGTTTTTATGTTCCTCTGTGTCGAGTTTCTTCGCTTGTGTTTTGTATTTTCTAAACACTAGCTTATTGTACAAGTAGCAAAAACTCGCTCATTCAGATGTGGGAACTGGTGGATGTGCAACAACTTTAATCATAAGATAAACGTGTAACAACAGTTTCCACCAAGAGCTAATTCACGGGACTCGACACTTGCTCCAACAGGTTTGCGTGGCTTTTGGTCCGGCCTACACTGTTCACAGCTACCAAGCTGACCCATCACCGAGTTTGCGTTATGAATCATTGCAATGTGTAGTAAAATTTTTTTGAGAGGTGCGCATCTGCGTCGGCGTTAGCCATGGCGAGAGTTGTAGGCTGATTTCTACTTCTCCGTTATATGCTCCGGCACAGCCTTCACGCGGTCACATAGCCCTTACCATGGCTGATGCTGACGCGCACCTCTCAAAAAACTTAACTACATGTTTCAACAAGACGTAGCGCAAGCTCTGTGATTGGTCGGCTTGATATTGCTGACGAGTTTGGACGGGACCGAGACCAGCACGAATACGTTGGAGCAACTATTTACAGGTGTCATGTCCCATGAAGAAGCTCCAGATGGAAATTGAGTTTTGTGTTTACATTATGATTAAAGTTGTTGCACGTCCGCCAGCTCCCGCCTCTGAATGAGCGAGTTTTAGCTACTTGTACTTTAACCTAGCATTCAAATATAAATATATATATATATAGCGAAGAAACTCGACACAGAGGAACATTCAAAACCTCATCCAGCTAGTGTGTCGGAAGTGTTATTGCAGAGCAACACAAACATCATGCACAAGTATAAATGCACGACTGTGCACCAAAGCATGCGCAGTGGGTCACTGCAATCACTCGACGCAGAAGTGTAAACCAGCCTTCGACTGTGCGAAGGCCGTGCTGGAGCATATGTGTGCGCTTGACATAGGAGTATTGACCTTACAGTTAAAGTCAGAATTATTAGCCCCCCTGTTTATCCCCCCCCCCAATTTCTGTTTAACGGAGAGAAGATTTTTTTTTAAACACATTTCTAAACACAATAGTTTAATAACTCATTTCTAAAAACTGATTTATTTTATCTTTGCCATGATGACAGTAAATAATATTTTACTTGGTATTTTCCAAGACACTTCTATACAGCTTAAAGTGACATTTAAAGGCTTAACTGGGTTAATTAGGTTAACTAGGCAGGTTAGGGTGACTAGGCAAGTTATTGTATAATGATGGTTTGTTCTGTAGACTCGAAAAAAAATAAAGCTTAAGGGGCTAATAATTTTGACCATAATGTTTTTAAAAAAATGTAACTTAAACTGCTTTTATTCTAGCCGAAATAAATCAAGTAACACTTTCTCCAGAAGAAAAAATATTACATACATAATAAACATAGTCAAAATTTCCTTGCTCTGTTAAACATCATTTGGGAAATATTTTAACAAAAAAAAAAAAAAAACATTTTTAATCATCTCTATAAATCTTTCTTTACTTACTGAGTTAATTAACCAGCAACACTATTAGGGTCAAGAATGACCAAATACCACCAGAGGGTTTTGTCATAATATCTCACCCTCGTGTCATTCTAAACCCACAACACTTGAATTCATATTTAGAATGAATACAGTATGTGTTCAATCACATTCTGCCAAATGTCTAAATGAAGAGTTCAGATGCAAAAACCTCTAAGTGCCATCTGAAATGTTCTTGTCTTGTTCTTGTCCTGTCTTGATTCAGTAATTTCACATTTATGGCAAAGAATAGATGATTTAACATGAAATAACTGAACATAACATAAGAGGCTAAGAAAAATGCTCACTGTAGAGGAATATTCCAGATAGCACTTAAATCTGAACTCTTCAAATGTAAATATATGAGAGATTCCACTCTTACACTGAACGGATATTCACCTAAAACCCTGATGCTTTCAAAAGAATGCAAACATAGACTGAAGATAGATCTGAATGTGTTTTCTGATATCTTTACAAACATTTCAAAGCATCCGAGCTTTTGAGTGAACATCCATTTAACGCAGATACACCAATCAGTCCGAATTGATGAAAACATCCGCATACCATGAATTACTCACAGCTTTAGAACGTCACTGAGGATGCGTAAACGATCCCAGACTTTTCAATTTGGGTTGACCTAACCTTTCATGAGCTTCTGAGACTCCAATAATCTATATTTATCCCTCTCTCTCTCTCCTCTTCTCCACAGGACTCAGCCCAAAACAAACGTACATCAGCTACAGCAACCATGCAATCTAGGTAAGTGATAAAAGGCCACTACCGAATCCCAGAAGTGACCCCTGGAAGACAGCATTTCAAGATAAATCACTCTCACGTTATGTCACGTCTGGAAGTGAGATAGCGGACGCTTGGAGAAAAGCCCTACAGACATGTTTCCATTAATGAAGCCACGCGGGGAGCATCTGGAGAGGCCGAGACTGTAGAGACGGTGATGCTGGAATGACGTTCTGTCAACCCGGACTATTCCATTACAGCTTGCTCTATCTATTCCAGATGTCATTGTTCAAAGTGATACACACTAATTAAGGACAACATGTCAGTGTCCGCTGTTTCATCAACGCTAACACTATGTGGTGGCTAAAAAAAAAAGATATATAAAAATAAATCATTTCTCCTCTTGTTTTCTCCTTGGTGATGATGACAACAGCAAAGACAGTGACCATTGTTTACAGATGTTGAGCATGCTGGTTTTGACATCGTGTGCTGTGTTGTTTTTTATTTACGTTCTTGTTTTCTTTTTCTATGAATAAAAAAAGACCTTCTGGAATGCTGTTGAACTATGTTGCTGTATTGTTACCTCACCATGGGCCTTGTGAAACTGTTGAAGATGTACGAAGTGCTCTTTGGAGTAATGTTTGCTTGTGCATAAGTACACACTTTTGAGGAAGTCAAATTTGCCCTGTTGTCGAAATGTGCTGTAGCTGTCACAGTCACCGAATCTGAAAATAACGTTTGGAACCGACGTCCACTGGAACAAGTCACTTTCGTATGAATACAGCTATCGAAGACTCACCGATCTCAAAGTTACTTTAAACCGATGGTTTTGAGAGGCTTGGAGGAAGTAGATAACAGGCTCTTGTATTCGTATCCGGAAAAAAAAATGTCAGGTGATAGAGAGAGACAAGTTGGTTTGTCTCTTTTTAGATGTTTGTGAATTTAAGATTCAGTTTTTTTTATGATTTCTCCTCTCTTCTTTGTTTTTGTTTCGTTTTTTGCACTGTTCGTGCTGCAGAATAAAACGTCTATGTTGACCGTGGTAAATGGCAACTTAATGTGTGTTCCTGATTGCTAATGTTTGCTTTTCATCCTAAAAGAGAAACTAAAAAAGAATATGTCAGAAACAGTGCCTGAATTAAAGTATTTGTAAAATAAGACATGAGGTATGTGAAGCATGTTCATTTTTATACATAAATAATTTCTAATAAAGAAATTTTTCAAAACTCATTGTTCTCTGACAAATCGTCACTGCAGTGTTTGGCTTGTCAAATGTTTGAGTTTATTAGGGAAAAAGTTTTTTTACAGCGTGCAGTATTTCAAAGGCTCTTTACAGAAAATAGTTTTACACAGTGGAAGTCAGAATTATTAGCCCCCTTTGATTTTCTTTTTTTAAAAATATTTCCCAAATGATGTTTAACGGAGCAAGGAAATTTTCACAGTATGTCTGATAATATTTTTTCATCTGGAGAAAGTCTGATTTGTTTTATTTTGGCTAGAATAAAAGCAGCTTTTATTTTTTTAAACACCATTTTAAGGTCAAAACTATCAGCCCCTTTAAGCTATTTTTTTCGTTAGCCCACAGAACAAACCATCATTATACAATAACTGGTCACACTTTACAATAAGTTTCATTAGTTAATGTTAATTAATGCATTTACTAACATGACAAACAATGAACCGTACATTTACTACAGTATTTGTTCATGTTAGTTAACGTTAGTTAATGAAAACACAGTTGTTCATTGGTAGTTCATGTTAACTCACGGTGCATTAACTAATGTTAACAAGCGTGGACTTGGATGTTAATAATGCATTAGTAAATGTTCAATCATGATTAATAAAGGTAAATGCATTAACTAAATTAACCTTATTGTAAAGTGTTACCCAATAACTTGCCTAATTACCCTAACCTGCCTATTTATGACTAACTGTACGCTGTAAAAAAAAAAAGTTTCCTTATTTTATGATTGACATTTTTTGGGGATGTTGCTCTCATGTCGGCTTTTAATGATGAAACTTCAACTGTGCAGTTTAACAAAGTGACTCTTACTAATGTTTTAGTGGTTTGAAATCATTCATTTTTCTTCAGCTTAGTCCCTTATTTATCAGGGATCGCCACAGTAGAATGAACTACCAACTTATCCAGCTTATGTTTTACCCATGCACTCTTACATTCACTTATACACTACTACCAATTTAGCTCATTCAATTCTCCTATACTGCATGTCTTTGGACTGTGGGGGAAACCCACGCGAGAACAGGGTGAACATGCAAACTCCACACAGATGCCAACTGGCCCAGCCGGGGCTCAAATCAGTGACCTTCTTGTTAGGAGACAGTGCTAACCACTGAGCCACTATGCTGCCCAGTTTGAAATAATATATTGTATAAATAATTTCTCTCTATATGTTATTTATATATGTTTCTCTATATGTTATGTAAAACAGTGTCACTTTTTTTTTTTTAAATGCGCAGTTGAATTTTCATCATCAAAAGCCGACAAGTCTGTAAAACAACAGGAAAATCTTCTGGCAGTTTATTGTTAGGTTTTTGTATTGTCATGTACAACAGCAATACAGACAACACAGTATATCAATTCAAACTATTAAAAAATATCAGTCACATTCATTTTCTTTTCGGCTTGGTCTCTTTATTAATCTGGGATCGCCACAGTGAAATGAACCGCCAACTTATCCAGCATATGTTTTACACAGCGGATGCCCTTCCAGGGTGCAACCCATCACTGGGAAACATCCATACACACCTATTCACCCACATGCACTACGGACAATTTAGCCTGCTTAATTCACCTGTACCGCATGTCTTTGGACTTGAGGGGGAAACCGGAGCACCCGGAGGAAACCCACGCGAACACAGGGAGAACATGCAAACTCCAAATAGAAATGCCAACTGGCCCAGCTGAGGCTCGAGCCAGCGACCTTCTTGCTGTGAGGCGAACATGCTACCCACTGTGCCACCATGCAGCTCTGAAGGAAAGATCCCACAATGAAATTAAAAAGCTTAAATAAGAAAAATAAAAACGCATCACAAAATACGGAAAATTGTTAATTTACGGATTTTTTTTCTACAGTTTTTTTTTTCAGACAACAGATCAGATTTTAGTGGCCAGAGTTAAATTAATTTTTCATTAATTCTGTGATTTCTTTTATACAAAAAACCAAAAACAATATGCAAGTGTTTACTGTTTCAAACTGTTATATTTATCTGTGACTGGTCAACTGTAAAAAATTAAATAAATTGCTGACAAAAGGTTACAGTATATAGAAGAAAAAAAAAAGTATAAAATATTAAATATTGTATTTTTTACTGTACGTGTGCGCATATGTTATATGATCTGTGTGCGTAATGTGTTGCTAAAAACCTTAATTTTGTCAACTTTAAAAGGTAATTTTCTCAGTGTTTAGATGTTTTAAACCGTCAGATTCCAGATTTTCAAATAGTATCTCGGCCAAATATTGAATATTGTCCTACCAAACAAACCATATATCAATGGAGAGCTTATTTATTCAGCTTTAAGAGGATGTATAAATCTCAATAGTGTAAAAAAAAAAAAAAAGGACACATGACTAGTTCTGTGGTCTAATATAATATAATATAATATAAGCGGGCTGTATGGTGGCGCAGTGGATAGCACGGTCGCCTCACAGCAAGAACGTCGCTGGTTCGAGGCCTGGCTGGGCCAGTTGGCATTTTTGTGTGGAGTTTGCATGCTCCCCGTGTTGGCGTGGGTTTCCTCCAGGTGCTCCGGTTTCCCCCACAAGTCCAAAGACATGCTGTACAGGTGAATTGGGTAGGCTAAATTGTTCGTAGTGTATGTATGTGAATGAATGTGTATGGATGTTTCCCAGTGATGGGTTGTGGCTGGAATGGCATCCACTGCGTAAAACATATGCTGGGTAAGTTGGCGGTTCATTCCGCTGTAGCGACCTCAGATTAATAATGGGACTAAGCTGAAAAGAAAATGAATGGATAAATAATATAATATTTTCCTTTTTTGCTGGATGGTTACTACAGTATTGCTTGGCTGTTACTAAGGTGTAGGCTGCAAATCTCTGGGATTCTTTGTTCACTTATTTTTCCTCCGTCAGGCAAAAATGAAAGGCGGATTGCTTAGAAAAGTGATAGCGCAGCTCTCTTCAGTAAAACACAGACTGATGATTCACATCTGTGGCAGACTCGGATTGAAGAAAAAGACTATGACAAGTGATGATTAGTTATACAAGCACAGAAATAATAGACAAACCCCAATCCTAATATGGAGACTCAAGTGTTTTTCATTTAATAACGCACTTCGTATCTGACAGCCTGAAACATACTGTATTTAAAATAATATATAGAAAAGCTTTAATTAGTTTTGAGGATTGAATTTTTCAACATAGGCTCATTCTGGAAACGTAGCCCTTCATACATTTATGGAGATTGCAAATTATGTAGCCAGAGCTACGTATGGCTGCATTTCGTCTTTGAAATGGCCGATACGGGGCGGTATGATGCTGTTCCTTTTTGTGTTTACCAGCTGATCGCTTACCTCCATGTGGACGGCTTTCCTGCTGTTACCAGTTTGTCCAGTAGCTCACCATGTACGTTGGCAGACTTGAGAAGCAGTGAGAAGTTGACCACGATGACGGGGTTCAATCGAAGAACGGTTCCAGAAACCAGGCAAGACAAAAACAGAAGCCAAAGAACAAAATAAACAAGTAAATAACAGGGTGAGAATGTGGTCAAATCTGAAAAGTGATCAAAATCAGGTGAGGGCTTTTCTTTTTCTGCTTTGCTTTCTAAGTGGCCGCGCTTTTTGCATTGAGGAGCTTTTTTGAATGATTTACTACTGGCCGTGAGTGTTTTAACGGTGTACTGCACCTTGCGTTTTTTGCTGTGGTGTGCCGTGCGCTCACAGTTGAAATAAAGTTAACTCTGAGTAAAAAGTCAGTTCCGTCAGTCATGTCTTTAAAAAATGAAAATGAAAGCAGAGGTGGGGTTTCCATTGAGGTGCCTGCAGTGTTTGTGTTTTAAGACAACTATGAAGACTTTTGAAGATGGAGGAGAGACTTGTGGTTGCTGTTTTGAGTTATCCGGCTCACAAATCTTGAATATCACCAGGGCTTGACTTTTTCACCTGCCAACCTGCCAAATGCAGGTAGATTTCAGCTGTGGGGAGTTAGACAGCTGCTCCCACTAGCCACTGGCTGGTTGCAGATAATGTTTTTAAACTGTAGTTTTCTTATAAAGCAGGGTTTGACAATAAGGATGGATGGACCAATATTTGAGCAAATGTGATCTTAGAATCGAGAAGCAGCACGACTGACAAAAATCATTGTGTTCGCGCAAGCAAAAGAAAGCCGGTGAATACCAATAAGAGGATGGTCACCCGTGCGCACAGGTTATGTGATGCGCGTGACTTTTTAGAAAGAGTGCATGCTCCCGTTTACTTGCACTAAGCAGCCATGCCTAGAGGAAACGCAACTGGTGCGATCAGTTCTCTTTGAAATAGACTGGAGAAAAAGCAATGATGGTGCACCCACAGTCCTGCTGCTTTCAAGAGCACCAGATTAAAAACATATATATCCTTTTGTAAACAGCAGCGGTTGCTGCTTTCGCTTTTACCAATCTTTAAACTAATTATTAACAGGCCTAACATTAACCGTGAGTGTGTGAATATCCTTTCATTATCACACAGGGTTTTATTTTTATTTTTTTACCTACTTTCTTTTGCTTAGTTATTTTTGTTAATAACATTGCTTTAATATGAGATTAATTCCCCATTTATGTGTAGTTAACTGATCTGGGACCTTTTTAAATGTCAATTGTTTTTAAAGAAAAGTTTTGTTGAATTAAAAGTGCATGTATACAGCTATATTTAGCTTGTTTTGACACATTATTTAAAATGTGTGGCCAAGAAATAATAATTTAGATATTTTTGGTGTGGTCAGAGATAAATATGGTAAATTCTTAATTTTGAGCCCAGAAAAGTCATGTGAAATAAAAACGAATTGCAATGCGACAACCCATTCGCTCATGCACATTGAGCAAGCTCATCCACACACACACACAAAAGGCATGTGGACATAACACAAAATCTAAATCAAGTCATTTCAGCATGTCAGAGTCAAATTTATGCATATAAAATAGATTTTCCCAACAACGAGAAAATGGCAAGTGGCTAGTAATGTTGGAAATCTACTAGCCACAGTGGCTGGTGATCAAAAACGTTAATATCAAGCCCTGAATATCACAATATTATTACATTTTAAAATGATATTAATGACATCAGCAACACTCTTGCACATTCCGCAGCTGATTCAGTCGTTGACTAGTGACATAAAAGCGCACCGCACTTTTTTTTCTTGTCAACAAAAAAAGGTTGTGTGGTGCAACTCGCGTTTTTGAAACCTAAAAGCACGTTCGGTGTGATCGGCCCCTAAAACTGGGTTTAAGAAAGTGGGTGGGCTGGTCAATCTGTGGTTTTTAAAACAGTATTGGTTGGGTTTAAGGAAGGAAGAGGGGTGGTCAGTCGATCGGTCAGTCCGTCAATCAGTCAGTCAGTCGACAGCGGCCTCTGGTGGATTTAAGAGAGAACAGCAAGCGCAAATGGCACTCGCAAGAGAAATTTGAGATCTGAAAAAACATACACAGCGGCCTCTGGTGGATTTGTGAAAACAAAAACTGCAGAAAAAAAATGTACCTTCTGGGGCGTATTTGGCACTCTCCAGAAATGTATATGGGGTATGTTTTCAGAATGAGCCTGGGTTGGAATTTTTTCTTACTGTGCTCTTATCCTATTGAATTATATATATTCAGAAATCTTTTGTGCATGTAAAATTTGGTTCAATAATGCAGTTGCTATCTTGAAAATTGGAGGGCAACCAGACGCAAAAGCACAGTGGAAATTAAAAGAAATGTAATTTGTCTAAGATACTTTTTTCTCTTCTTTTTACAAGAGGCAGTCGTCTATCTTAATGTGCGTTTCAGAAGAGCCATTATTAAGTGTGAGATGGATCTGCCATCAGCAGCAACAGCGTGGAGGAAGACAGGTGCTATAAAGAAAAGCACCGGTGCTTTGACTCTGTGATGTATAACGCTGCAGCTAGCAGACATAAATTATAGCCCATGTTAGGCTTATTTAGGTCTGTCTCAAATACAGGACATAAAACAGGGGCTTGATTGGAATGCTACTCCATCTCTCTGACAGTGCTGAGAAACTGATGGAAAGAGTGTACAGTGAAGGGTGGATCAGGACACTGTGCAAAGCAGGTCATGTACTCTGAGATCAATACATGTGTGTGTGTGCGTGTGTGTGTGTGCGTGTGTGTGTGTGTGTGTGTGTGTGTGTGTGTGTGTGTGTGTGTGTGTGGCATTGCTGTTTGTTAGCAGAAAATAGGTTAATAGCAAGGTTTTTAGATGAGTAAAACTCACATTGGCATTTATTTGGAATTATGTAAATTAGTTTATGCAATATATATTTTTTAAATGTAGAAATATATATAGCCACATTGTAAATAATGACATGATCAAAAACAACATGTTTTTGTTAATTTAACTGTCATCGTCCCAATAGGGTGATGTTTAAGTTTGCTTCACTATATTGCAATGAAATCCTAGTCTCATCATAATAAACTATATATCATTGGAAAGGTTGAAGTCTTCTGAATACATATTTTACCACTGTTTTTTGTTATGTAGGAAGAGTAAGAGATCAAAATCCATTTACTCTCACCCTTCAATATGTGGTTACATATTTAAGCCATGATATTGTTGTATGAACATGAAGCAATCATGACAAACTATAAATAATTTGAACGCTTAAATAGTCTATTTTCCATTATGGTGTCTGATTTTTGATAGATATTACAGAGTAATTTATTCATTTTCAACAAGGACATTCATCAGAGTCGTAAAGCATTACTTTGCTACAGCAATCCACACGTAAAATATTGATTAGATGTTTTAGAGGCTACATTCAAACCAAATAAGGTGAGTAATTTGGTTGCTTTTAAAGCGACTGTGACAAAAAAAGAAGTGAGTAAACATGTTACTTTTAAATCAATTAGTTGACGTTACTTAAAAAAAGGTGAGTAGTCTGGCTGCTTTTAAAGTGATCACAAAAAAAGAAGTGAGTGAACACGTAGCTTTTAAATTAATTAGTTGACTTCTTTTAAAAATGTAACAGTGTTGATTTTAAAGTGATTAGCAGACACAAAAGATGAGTAAACTCGCTTTAAACTTGGCATTACTTAAAAGGTCTATTTTCCATTCTGGTGTCTGATTTTTGATAGATATTACAGAGTAATTTATTCATTTTCAACAAGGACATTCATCAGAGTCGTAAAGAATTACTTTGCTACAGCAATCCACATGTAAAATATAGATTAGATATTTTTAGCGGCTACAGTATATTTAAATCAAATACCACCACACTACATTAGAATTTGATGCCTACTTTACTTTTTATTTCTTTCATGTTGTTCAAAGCATACACAGAAAATAGGGGCATCCTCATAATGTCACCAGTGTAACCTGAATGTCAGCTGGTGGCCATTTTTGGTGCTGCGGCCAAACGGAATCTTACTGAAAGCTAATATTTTGCAATATCAATGTCAAATTTGGAAAATATATATATATTTTTGGGGATATTTAGATTTGATTTTCTGTTAAATTTGGGTAAAAAAAAACAGGTTTTGTAAAAAAAACCCATTTTGTTTATGTATTATATTAAAATCTACATTTATTGTTTTATTATTTTCAAGGTATTTAAAGGTACGTTTGTACAGCTACAATCAGACAAGATTCTTCTTTAAAATGAGACAAAGCTTAAATCTGTGCAGCAAAGCTTTGAAGATTTATTTAAGTCATTTTCATGTAAGTGATCATAAAGTGGTGGCGACAGCTGGTGGTTAACTATTCATTTGAATAACTAATCATGTTTAAACAGCATTTTAAAGTTTATACATTTAACAATGTTTAAGTCAGTTTTATTGATGTAGGTTGAAATACCTGTAGAGATAGTTTGATTCAGTATCAAACATTAAGGTGGTGGCATTTTTCAGTTCACAAGTAAAGACATTTGTCTTTTATTTTTAGTTGGATTTACAAACATGCGTGTTGCACTATTTTTACATTAATGTAAATCTAAATCTAACAATAAAATATTGCAATAAAATATTGCATAGTCATGATGGCGCAGTGGGTAGCATGATCGCCTCACAGTAAGAAGGTTGCTGGTTTGAGCCCCGGCTGGATCAGTTGCCATTTCTGTGTGGAGTTTGCATGTTCTCCTGGTGTTCACGTGAGTCTCCTCCGGGTGCTCCGGTTTCCCTCCACAGACCACAATAGCATGCAGTACAGGTGAATTAAATAAGCTAAATTGGTTGTAGTGTATGTGTGTGAATGCAGGAGTGTATGGGTGTTTCCCAGTGTTGGGTTGCAGCTGGAAGGGTGTCTGCTGCATAACACATATGCTGGATAAGTTGGTGGTTCATTCCGCTGTGGTGATTCCTGATTAATAAAGAAACTGAAGCCTCGTTTATACTTCTGCGTCGAGTGGTCGGCGTGACCCACGGTGCATGCAATGCGCGTAGCCGTGCATTTATACATCTGTGCGTCGTTTCTGTTGCTCTGCAACAACACATTAGAAACGCTAGCTGGCAGTAGGTGTTTATGTTCCTCTGTGTCAAGTTTCTTCACTGGTATTTTCTTTTTTCTGAACACTACTTTGATGTACAAGTGACTCAAACTTGCTCGTTTTGATGCTGGAATTGGCGGATGTGTAACAACTTTAATCATAAGGTAAACACATGACAACAGTCTCCATCCGGAGCTCCTTCACGGGACTTTACACTTGTAAACACTCGCTGCATTCAAAGCAATTGGTGGGCTTTATTTTTTTAAAAATAAACGAGTTGCTTTTAAAGCGATTAGTAGACTCAAAAAAGTGAGCAATTAGTTGACGTTTCTTGAAAAAGTAAATTCGGTTGCTTTTAAAGTGACTAGGTGACAAAAAAAGAAGTGAGTAAACACATTGTTTTTGAATCATTTAGTTGGTGTTACTTAAAAAAGGTGAGTAATCTGCTTGCTTTTAAAGCAACTAGGTGACAAAATCATAACCAATCAAATGCTCTCTAGTATCTGATATGCCCCGCCCCCTTCAAGACACCACATTTGATGCACTTGACCTCAACTACTCTCACTGGCAGAGCGGTAATAAAACGAAACACTATTGGCTGTCTTTTTACATTTCAAAGCACTTCACTAGACTAAAAAAAATTACGTACATGAACTAAAAATTAAGTCAATGTTACAATTACAAGTTAGATTTACTCACTTTTTAAAGTTAAGTCAAATTGTCGCTTGAAAGACAACGAGTTTCCTCACTGATTGGTATTAGTTGTACAGTAACTACTTTTGACAGGTTTTGCAGATACTGTAGATATTTCATTTGAAGACCAGCAGTAAAACAGAAAGAGTGGTACCTGGGTGATGCAGACAGATGCTGAGTGGCCTTGCCAGTGTGTGAGCACTCATAGAAAACAACATGTTAAAATTTTAAAGATGTGTCGTGGAGCTTCTCATCAGTTGTACCTTTTATAGTTTGTATCAGGTGGAGAACATCGCTGACGTCGACCTTGAAGACGGCGAGTATAGAATGACATCTTGACAGCTGGCAGTTCATTAGAAATCTTCGAGCTGGCCAACCCGAACACTGGGAAATAAAAGAATGAATATGGTCAATGTAGTGTTAAGTATTTACAGAAATGCTCTTTTCTGGAGGTCACTTCTCTAGCTGTGCGCGCTAAATGACTGAGGTAACTAATGTTATGTCACAGTGTTTACATTTGTTGTATAGTTTTATTGGCGATTGAACAATTACATGAGATGTGGGATGTTAATTCCTGTTTATTTCATGCTGTAACTTGTAAAAAAGAGAAAGAAATGAAGGAATACAATCTCAAAAACTGGAATAAATCTGATATTGATTTGTTAAAATAAAGATATACTAAACTAAAAGTTTCAGATTAAGTTGTGGATCTGCATGTGTAGTGGATAAAACAACCAGGAAAAAAAGTGTTTGATTGGAATGTGAATGCAATATAATACATATAGAACATGTAAAACTGTAGCTTTTAGGATTCTACAAATATATATGTTCATTTAAAAAATAATTTTATACTCTTAAAACATTATCCTGATCATTATTATGCCTTTTAATATAGAATTGATCCTGTTCCACCACATCCCAAAGGGGCTCTATTTGATTAGGATCTGGTGACTGTGGAGGCCATTTGAGTACAGTGAACTCATTGTCATGTTCAAGAAACTAGTCTGAGATGATTCGAGCTTTTAGTGCATTATCCTGCAGGAAGTAGCCATAAGAAGATGGGCATGTTCAGCAACAATACTCAGGTAGGCTGTGTCGTTGACACGATGCTTTATTGGTACTACCCAAAGTGTGCCAAGAAAATATCCCCCACACCATTACACCACCACCACCAGCCTCTTTGATACAAGGCAGGATGGATTCATGCTTTCATTTTGTTGACACCAAATTCTGACCCTACCATCCGAAAGAAATCAAGACTTAAAATTGGACACTAGGAGATTGGGAAAACCTTGCGTGGTCTATGCAAATAATAGCCTCAGTTTCCTGATCTTAGCTGACAGGAAAGGAACCCGGTGTGGCCTTCTGCTGCTGTAGCCCATCTACTTTAAGGTTCAATGTGTTGTGCATTCACTGCCTAAGTTGTAATGAGTGGTTATTTGAGTTACTGTTGTCTTTCTATTAGCTCGAACCGTTCTCCTCTGACATCAACAAGGTATTTGTCTCCACAGAACTGCCGCTCGCTGGATATTTTCTCTTTTTTGGACCATTCTCTGTAAACCCTAGAAATGGTTGTACGTGAAAATCCCAACAAGCCATGTTCAAAGTCACTTTAATCACCTGTCTTCCTTCTACTTTTCTATTTATATATATATTTATACACACACACACACACACACACACACACACATACATACACACACGCACACACAAAGACACACACAGTTGAAGTCAGAATTATTAGTGCCCTGTTCATTTTTCCCCAATTTCTATTTCAACACATTTCTAAACATAATAGTTTAATAACTCATTTCTAATAACTGATTTATTTTATCTTTGCCATGATGACAGTAAATAATATTTTACTAGATATTTTTCAAGACACTTCTATACAGCTTAAAGTGACATGTAAAAGCTTAACTAGGTTAATTAGGTTAACTAGGCAGGATAAGGTATTTAGGCAAGTTTTTGTATAACGATGGTTTGTTCTGTAGACTATCAAAAAAAAAATGTAGCTTAAAGGGGCTAATAATTTTGACCTTAAAATCGTTTTTAAAAAAATTAAAAACTACTTTTATTCTAGCCAAAATAAAACAAATACGACTTTCTCCATAAGAAAAAATATTAGCACACATGTGCATATAAATAAATAAATAAATATATATATATTTATTTATTTATTTATTTATATATTTATATGCACATGTATTTTTGTGTGCAACATTTTTTGACAAGTTAAAATGAAAAAATGTATATATTTTTTGTAATCTTAATATTTTGAGAAAACGAGGCTTCAATTTAAAACTTATTGTTACAGTGTTATATTTTCCTAAAAATTACATGGTTACACATTTAAAAAATAATGCAAATCATGAAATGATGTGAGCTGAAATTAATTTTATATGTGAGAAGAAAGAGATCACAGAGTGCAGTAAGAGATGAAACAATGGAGGGAAGTGGTTGCCAGGGACAACAGTCAAAAATAAAGTCCTGAAGAAATAAGATATCCTGAAGAAATCTGAACAAAGAGTCATAAAAGAGTGTATTAATACTGTAAAACGTTGATTCATCAGCTCATTTAACCTGGCATCTTCACTTCAGGGTATCCAACATTTTGAATGTGCTGCAATTTGCGGTCTTTATTTTAATACATTTTTTTATACATTCCTTCTGATGTTACATAATGTTACTGTTTGACTAGCTTCCTTGCTTGCACAGACTCTTTATAAAGCGTACTGAGAAATGTCTGTTCATCGGTTATTCAAGTTACATTTTAGTTGGCTATCACTGGTGATATGTAAAAGCATCTCAGATCTAATTTCAAACCAGCTCCATTCAGATCCAATTGGACACTAAACAAAGAAACTGAAACAAACAAATGCAGTCGATTGATTTCGGTGAAACAGCGCCTCGCGGCGGTAATCTGCGCACGTGCACAGTCTCATATATCACATTCTGGCAACCTGCGTGAATACAGTACTGTAAGAACAACCGTGTAGCTTGTCAACACACAAAATAGACACTAAAGCCATTTAAATTCCCTGACTCAGAGTAATTTTGCCTGCTTCAGCCTGAAAAAAAGGGATCCACCAACACTTAAGGATAACGGATTAGCTCGTGTAAATGTGTATTTGCATGCGTTCTGTGTTGGGAAAATATGCTGTGATGAAAAGCGGCTTTGTTTGCGGTTTTCAGAGGTGTCAAGTTAAAGTCGGGCCAGGCAATTTGCACCGAGCCTCAATCTATCAAAATGGCAGCTGGTGCAGCAGGTCCTGGGAGACTTGCTGAAGAAAGTACGCTTTATTTTTTCTCTTTATTTAGTTTGCCGCGTCTTATGATTAAAATGTCACAAAAGAAAAGATCGTGTCAGCAGGCTTTGCGGGGTGAGATCTAACATGCTCTCCTGAATGATTTTTCTTACTGATGGAATATTGCACACAGAAATGTCATTAGCTACCTTCAGCTTGATCGGCTGGTGCCTGCGTTTCACCCATGTGTCTGGAAATAAATGGGGGTTTATTAGGGATCGGGATGATGTAACCTCTGGAAGTTTGCTACATATAATGTTGGCAGAAAAATAAAGTAAATATAAAAATAAAACGTTTATTTCAATTAGTTGCAAAGGAAATATTTCTCAATATTTAGAGAAATGTAAAACAAAACTATTATCATTTTAACTACAATTAGAATGAGAACATGAAGTCTGAAGCTAAATATATTAAAGGACAACTGGAATTGTGGTCTGTTTTGTATATTAAAAACACAATATGTACGTTTTTTTCATTATATATATATATATATATATATATATATATATATATATATATATATATATATATATATATATATATATATATATATATATATATATATATACATACATACATACATACATACACACTGACCGGCCACTTTATTAGGGACACCTTACTAGTACCGGTTTGGACCCCCTTTTGCCTTTAGAACTGCCTTAATACTTTGTCTCATAGATTCAACACGGTACTGGAAATATTACTTTGAGATTTTGATCCATATTGATATGATAGCATCACGCAGTTGCAGTAGATTTGTCAGCTGCACATCCATGATGCGAATCTCCCATTCCACCATGTCCCAAAGGGGCTCTGTTGGATTGAGTTCTGGTGACTGTGGAGGCCATTTGAGTTCAGTGAACTCATTGTCATGTTCAGGAAACCAGTCTGAGATGATTTACACTTTATGACATGATGCGTTATCCAGCTGGAAGTAGCCATCAGAAAATGGGTACACTGTGGTCATAAAGGGATGGACATGGTCAGCAACAATACTCAGGTAGGCTGTGGCGTTGACATGATGCTCAATTGGTACTAATGGGCACATAGTGTGCCAAGAAAATATCCCCCAAACCACCACCAGCCTGAATCGTTGACACAAGGCAGGATCGATCCATGCTTTCATGTTGTTGATGTCAGAGATGCTCTTCTGCATATCTAGGTTGTAACAAGTAGTTATTTGAGTTATTGTTGACTTTCTATTAGCTTGAACTAGTTTGTCCATTCTCCTCTGACATCATCAAAGCATTTGTGGCCACAGAAATGCCATTCGCTGGATATTTTCGGACCATTCTCTGTAAACCCTGGAGATGGTTGTGTGTGAAAATCCCAGTAGATCAGCAGTTTCTGAAATACTCAGACCAGCCCGTCTGACACCAACAACTGACACCAAGTCACTTAAATCACCTTTCTTCCCCATTCTGATGCTCGGTTTGAACTGCAGCAGATTGTCTTGACCATGTCTAAATGCATTGTGTTGCTGCCACGTGATTGGCTGATTAGAAATTGGACAGGTGTACCTAAAAAAGTGGCCGGTGAGTATATATACATCCATATACTAGAACATTGTTATACATTCATTGTTTCAAAGAATATTCAAATCCAGAGAAATAAACAATTTCAATTTATTATGGCTTTATATACATACACACACACACACACACACAAATAAGTATAAAAAATTGTATATACATTAATTATATAGTATTTATATTTTGCTTAGTAGCCTCTTATGTTATATGGAGAAATAAATGTGAAAAAAATATATAATTTTAGGACACTGGCTTTAATAACACATTTGCTAACCTTTCAATATCTGCCACTTAACAATAGTGAACTGTGAATAAAAGAATTCAGCAGGATCATAAATTACAGAATTAGGTCAAGTGTATTTGCTCAATCGTCCCTTCCTCCCAAAGCATAAATTCAGTCAAAACCTTCTGCATACTAAACTCCAAGCTGAGCAGCTGAGCAGATCCAGAGTTGTTGAACCATGGATGTAAGTCCCATCACGTCCTGCTGTATTATTATTGTGCTCTTCAGGAAGTCATTTAACCCTAACATGCTGTATACCGCTCCAGTGGGGATCTTCAGTCACTCGACACAGAGACTGCGCTCACAAGTGTCCACTTACTGACTTCTTTCAGTCTAATTGACCAACGGATAAACCCCTCCTCTTAAACACAGATAGCCAATGGCAGATGAGTATCAGTGCCATGGGGACTGCAACTCCTATGTCTTTAGGCTTCAATGCCACAGAAAACATTGGCTGGGTCAGACATAAAACCAATTTCAGACAGATTTCCGAGACAGCACAATGATTTAATCATGTAACGAAACACAACAGAGTGAGCTTTTGGATATTTGCTTAATGCAATACCAACGCCTCGCTAGAAATGCCACCAAAAATGGAAAACACTGGTCAAAAACAATGCAATCTCACAGGAATTTTAATATAGTGGCTAATTCGTATTAATTTGTTTAATCTCATTTGTACATTTTAGTATAACTTGCTCATCCCCAAAGAGGGGTAGATTTAGGGCTGAGGTTTGAGAACACACCTCTAAAAAAATTGCATGATTTTGTATGAATTAGACAGCTTTCTGACAATACGTACAATAATTATGCTTACTTGTGAGATCGGGCTGGTCAATAATGCACATTTGTACACCAAATGATGCTTTGAGGTGCCATGTTTTCAGCTCGCCTATCAGAAATGGATTGCACAAGATTGTGGGATATTGAGGGCAGTGAAGGATATGCTCCATAAGTAGGTACCACCTGAGACAGGAAGTGAAGCTGTATTTGGATTCTGACGTTTCTTGATTCTTTCCAGCCCTTTCAGGACTGAAATTAAAAGATCTGAAGCTCACAATAGCTTGACCCTAATCTGATTTCAACAAGTAGGACATGTTCCTGGAACAACCTTCCAATCAGCCAATCAGAATTAAGGGATACATTTACCATTTATGGTAAGTTTAGGCTTCCGGATAGGTTTATGCACTTCTACATGAGCGTTTTCCAACTATTATTCCCCTTGATGTTGATAATAATTTACAGTTATGGTTGGGTTTAGAAGTAGTGAATAGGTAAGGATTACATTTTTTTAACAAAAATGATATTTCAAGATCAACATAGATGTTAATCCAGGATCGCATCGTACTTGGCAAATTCATGATGTGTATGGCTTGATTGTGCGTATGCTACAACAATGATAAAATTATGAGCCTGGGGTAATTGTAAAACTGATCCCAGGTGTCCTGAGAGAAAAGGCAAGGGAAATTATTTTATTCCATTTTTAAACCCAAACAAGCCAACTTAGCATCCAGTAGATGAGCAGAGATGTATACATTTGTTCTAGTTAAGTCAAAGCAACAAAGCTTTTAACATAATTTAAATCTATTGAATCCAACCCAGTCTCATTCTGATTACGTTCAGCTATATACACTTCTGGAGAGAGCAAAATACATCCCAGGAGGTACATTGTTTTGCAGTTTTGTTTCCGCAAATCCACCAGAGGTCGCTGTGTATGCTTTTGCAGATCTCAAATTTCTCTTGCGAGTGCCATTCGCACCTGATGTTCTCACGTAAATCCACCAGAGGCCGCTGTCAACTGACTGACTTACTGACTGACCAACTGACCAATCCCCCCAGCTTCTCTCTTCCCTAAACCCAACCAATAGTGTTTTAAAAAGCACAGACTGACCCGCCCACCCACTTCCCTGAATCCAACCAAGAGTTTTAAGAAGCAATCCAAAAATAGAAAAGCTCTTGCCTGATTTTTACCACGCTTTCAGATTTTACCACATTATCACCCTGTTATTTACTTGTTTATTTAATTTTTTTGCTTCTGTTTTTGTCTTGCTTTCTGTAACCGTTCTTCACCAGACTCAAACCCCATCATCATGGTCAGCTCCTCTCTGCGTCTCAAGTCCACCGACCTACATGTCGAGCTACCGGACAAACTAGTAACAGTGGGAAAGCCATCCATAAGGAGTTAAGCGGTCAGCTGGTAAGAGCGAAAATGAAGGGCACCATACCGCCCCATAGTGTTCATTTTAAAAATGAAATGCAGCCATACGTTCCTCTGGCTACATAATTCAAGATCTCCAGAAATGTATATACGGCTACGTTTTCAGAATGAGCCTGTGTTGATTGAATCATAATTGTTAGGTAACACAGTGTCTGCTTTGGGTGGGTTAGAAAGGAACCACTATTATTAGCTATGGCTCCCGCTTTACCAGGCTTTTCCATATTAAAATAGTTCAATGAAAACTAATTTAATCTTACCTGTGGATTTTGTCATCTGCAATCATGAAGATGGTACAGTATATTGAGGCTTATCTTGCTTGTATTGTGATCTGTAAACCATCCTTACTTTCAAACGAATTTTGATTTCCTGCATATTTATTTTAATATCTTTTATACATCACTCCATAGCATATTTAAAAGGATAGTTAAAAGAAAAAATTATGTATGCACCCTCAAATAGTTCTAAACAACTTTTATGAGTTTCTTTATTCTGTTCATATCACGAAATAAGATATTTCGAAAAAAGCTGAAAACAAATACAGAGAACGTCAATGGTTACAGATTTTCAACTGTCTTCATAATATCTTGTTTTGTGTTCAACAGAAGAAAGAAAGTCAAACAGGAGAAGTGTGAGTAAATGATGGCAGAATTTTCATCATTGGTTGAACTGTCTCTTTAGGTTCCACTTGAATGCTCCTCTGTGATACAATAGGTGGCCCTTCTGAGACTAATAAGTATTAAAAACATGGAATAAGATTTTCACACTGACAGCTTCCACAAAGACTTTTAGCAGCGCTGTTTGTTTCTATAAGTTAGCAACAGTCACTAAGGGGGGGGGGGGGGGGGGGGGGGGGGGGCAATGCTTGCCAATACCGTAGGCTAAGTGATGAATACACTAAAAACATTCATAACAAGTTGGGGCTTTCGCACTTTGCTTTGGCTTTCTGAGTTTGACCAAAGGCCTTGTGCTTGTATGTAATGACCATAAGCTTTTTATTTAATTATGTTGGCCACGGGCAAGAAATGAAGGTTTATGAGGGGCTTATGGGGTCTGGAAATACATGTTGGTAATTAAACGCTTTAGTTGTGTTTACAGATCTGTTTTGCATTCAATTGTACTACAGTGTATAAAGTCAACATTGGGTCAATGTGAGGTCAGTAAGATTATAAGTTACACAATTAGTCACACATTAAACTGTAGAATTTGCTCATGGAGCCACATTGGATATTAAAATTATTCCTCCTTTTGAAATGTCACTATAATGCAGCAAAGTACATTCCAGTGTTTGTGTAACATAGTGATTTTAAACTTAATATGACTCAAGTAATGTAAGAAACATTGTTATTTATACATTAAAAAGTAATGCAAGGAATTATGGAAAGGTGAATTTAGGCTTTTATACTTTAAGTCTTGTCACCTATCCAAGTTTTAGAAACAAATAAAAACTTGACATCTAGATGATCATTTGGTATGAGAATTGGCTTACATGAAAGACAAAAGCCTCTAGATTACTCTTACCAAAATAAAATATGATCAAGGCATGATTTTTAATTATTTAATTAGGACAGTAAGGTCTGACTTTGCTTAGACAAAGGTCTTGTCATTTAACAGAAATAATGTACAGTATAGAATATAAAGTCATGGTGCAGTGGAAAAAAGAATTAATATTGTGTATGACTCCCATGAGCTTGGGAGGACTGCATCCATACATCTCTGCAATGACTCAAATAACTTATTAGTAAAGTCATCTGGAATGGCAAAAAAAGCGTTCCTGCAGGACTCCCAGAGTTCATCAAGATTCTTTGAATTCATCTTCAATGCTTGATCCTTCATCTTACCCCAGACATGCTCAATAATGTTCATGTCTGGTAACTAGGGTTTCCAATCATGGAGCACCTTGACCTTCTTTGCTTTCTGAACTGAAGAACTGAAGAATTTGCCCTCTCCTGTAGTTTGTAATGTAATGAGCAGCACAAATGACTTGATACCTCTAGCTGTTGATGTTGTCATCCATTCTGCAGATGTCTCGCATGCCCCCATACCGAACGTAACCCCAAACCATGATTTTTCCATTAACAAACTTGACTTATTTTTGTGAGAATCTTGGGTCCATGCGGGTTCCAATAAGTCTCCCCAAGTATTTGTAATGATTAGGATGCAGTTCAACAGATGATTCAATGGAAATATCTACCTTCTGCCACTTTTCCAAATGATCAACTTAAAAACAAGTTTTATTTGTTGCTCCTACAACTGGGATCGAAGACAAGACTTTTGTCAAGTAGTGTATATTTATTATATATAATTTTAAATTGTAATTGTATATTAAGGAAAGTTAATGTCAACCAGTTTACAGTCTTTTACAGCTTTTTTTAACTGTCGAAATCCCTAACATTTAAAAATAAGCACAACTAGAGTACACGTCTTACAGTTTGCAGTACATTACATATCTGCCCGTAATTTATATTGAGTGTCCAAAATCAAACAAAAAAAGGTAACACTTTATAATAACTACAAGGGAACTACAGGGACTTTAAGGGAGTTGCAAAGTAATCGTTTTAGATTAAGTCACAAAACTGCACGAAGTTGTGTTAATAAAGCATTTATCAACACACAGAGTAACCATTGAAAACTTCAGATGCAAAAACCTCTAAGTGTCGTCTGAAATTTCCATAGAAAACAAAAAAAAAAATTGTTTATGTTGAGATATTTCACTTTAAAGACCAGGAAAAAGACCTATGCTTTGCCATAAAAATGATATTACTGAACATACACACAAGAGCAGAAAAAAAATTCTGATGGCATTTGGAGGTTTTTGCATCTAAACTCTTCATATGCCTTAATAATAAGCAAATACTAATTTCATTCATTCATTTTCCTTCGGCATAGTCCCTTTATTCATCAGGGTTGCCACAGCGGAATGAAGCGGCAACTTATCCAGCATATGTTTTACACAGTGGATGCCCTTCCAGCTGCAACCCATTACTGGGAAACACCCATACACTTTAACATTTACACACATACACGATGGCCAATTTAGTTTAAATTCAATTCACCTATAGCGCATGTCTTTGGACTGTGGGGGAAACCGGAGCACTCAGAGGAAACCTGCACGCGAACATGGGGAGAACATGCAAACTCCACACACAAATGTCAACTGACCCAGCCAGGACTTGAACCAGCAACCTTCTTGCTGTGTGGCAACAGTGCTAACCACTGAGCCACCTAAATTACTAATTTAGTAATGAATAAATAATCATTAACAAAGCATGAAAATACAATTATTAAGAAAATGATCACGAAGAGATATATACACTTATGTAGAGTCAGATCTGAGTTTCAATAGTCATATCAAAGCAGTTAGTAAATCAGCATACTATCATCTCAAAAACATTGCAAGAATTAGATGCTTTGTTTCCAGTGAAGACTTAGAGAAACTTGTTCATGCTTTTATCAGCAGCAGGGTGGATTACTGTAATGGCCTCCTCACTGGCCTTCCCAAAAAGACAGTTAGACAGTTGCAGCTCATCCAGAACGCTGCGGCCAGAATTCTGACCAGAACCAGGAAATCAGAGCACATCACACCTGTCCTCAGGTCTTTACACTGGCTCCCAGTCACATTTAGAATAGATTTTAAAGTATTATTACTGGTCTATAAATCACTAAATGGCCTAGGACCTCAATACATTACAGATATGCTCACTGAATACAAACCTAACAGATCACTCAGATCTTTAGGATCAAATAGATTAGAAATCCCAAGAGTTCAGTCAAAGCAGGGTGAATCGGCTTTCAGCTACTACGCCCCTCGTTGCTGGAATCAGCTTCCAGAAATGATCAGATGTGCTCCAACATTAGGCACATTCAAATCAAGACTGAAAACACATCTGTTTAGCTGTGCCTTTACTGAATGAGCACTGTGCTACGTCTGACAGATCGAACTACTATGTTTTTCTCTTCTTTTTAATTCTTTTATAACACATTTTATCAGCTTTTATTTTATTTTATTTTTATTCTTACCATTTTTATGTTTGTTTTTATTTCTCTTATAATTGTTTCTTTTATTCCTGTTTATGTAAAGCACTTTGAATTGCCACTGTGTATGAAATGTGCTATATAAATAAACTTGCCTTGCCTTGCCTAGAGTAAATCTAAATTAATTGTTAATGCTTAACAAATGATGATTTAAATATTTGCTAATGCTTAATTTGACTTGTAGTGTGTAGTTATTATAAAGTGTTACCACAAATGTCGGTGGTCTTTGTATTAGGGATTTACAACAAAATCTTAAGTCCAAGGCACTCGAAAAGTACATGAAAAAGTTGAAAAGCCTTTATTAACATGGGTATTATTTAATATATATATATATATATATATATATATATATATATATATATATATATATATATATATATATATATATCTCACTATTGTGCGCCAAACCTACGCGTTTTGGCGAAACTTGCCCTATACGAAGCAATACACACTGTACATTACACACTGTAAATACGGTGTGTTTAGCGCTGTGGGGAATCCAGCAGCACAACATTGGCTTCAGGCTAAACGTGCTTCACAGCTGCTTGATTGATCACCTCACGAGCACAGTTGCTTTGATTAACAGCCGCTTTCCAGCTTGTCACCCAAGTATCTGCTGTAATTTCTTGCTTTTTACTTGTCAGCAGATTGAGAGTGGGCAATTTTGACCAGTGCACTTGTCACTAGTCCCCGGGGGATATAAGCGGTAATCACATCTCGATTAGGAAGCCGTACACTGCAAATTACTCCATGTTGGTGTTGTGACAGTGTTCATTTACACAAGTTGAAAGATGGAAATGGGATGTTCGAGTAATGTGCAAAACGCAAGACACAGACCAGCAAGCGAGCAAATTAGTAGTGTAATTAGAAATATTTGTTTTCGCAGAGAGCGTCGATGCCTTACAGTTGGGTACAAATTGCAAAACGTCAAAAGATCTTAACGTGTTCGAATAAGATTGTTTCTAATTACAACTCAATGAATGTAAGACGGTAATAGAAGCCACGAAGAGTAAGGAAAATATTGTCTGAATGGAGATTCTTGAATATGATTAGGCCTATAGAATTTAAGGTTCACTAACAAAAAATGATGTTCTATTCTCTGCTTTTCTCCACATAACGACACATCTGTTAAGCTTCAATAATGAGACGATAAAACTGCGGAAGTCCATAAAAAAATACAGCACACAAATGGAGCAGTCGTTATTCATTGATAATTTTCCACTCCAGTGAGCTGTTAAACACCACCGGATCATTGAGCGAACAAATCATTCTTTTGGGTCGGTTCTCTTCAATAGACCAGTTGGTGTGGATTCCAAAAGCTGCAGACTGGACTAAATTATCAAGTTTTATGCGCACATTTGGATTTAATAGGTATGAGTTTGAGTAAAATTATAATATTCATTTTATTTTAGATAGGTTTGATAACATTTCTTCCAGATTTAAAAAAATGGTCATTTAAAGTTAAAAGGCAGTTTATATGATTAATTATGGCATTGTATCTGTTAAAATACAAATTATTTATCATCATCATCATCATCATCATCATCATAATAATAATAATAGTAATAATAATAACTGCATTGTAACTGTTAAAATCCAAATTATTAATATCAATAATACGGATAATATGATAATAATAATAACTGCATTTTAACTGTTAAAATACAAATTATTTATAATAATAATAATAATAATAATAATAATAATAATAATAATAGTAATACTACTACTACTACTACTACTAATAATAATAATAATAATACAGGCGATTCATTCTGCTGTGGCGACCCCAGATTAATAAAGGGACTTAGCCGAAAAGAAAATGAATGAATGAATGAATGAATGAATGAATAATAATATAACTGCTTTGTAACTGCTAACATACACATTATTTATAATAATAATAATAATAATAATAATAATAATAATAATAATATAACTGCTTTGTAACTGCTAATATACACATTATTTATAATAATAATAATAATAATAATAATAATATAACTGCTTTGTAACTGCTAATATACACATTATTTATAATAATAATATAACTGCTTTGTAACTGTAATATACACACATTATTTATAATAATAATAACAATAGCAACAATAATAATAATAATAATAATAATAATAATAATAATAATATATTAATAATAATAACTGCATTGTAACTGTTAAAATACAAATAATAATAATAAAAATAAAATAATAATAATAACAATAATAATTATAATAATTTAACTGCTTTGTAACTGTAATATACACAGATTATTTATAATAATAATAACGATAACAATAATAATAATAATAATAATAAAACAATTTTAATATTAATAATAATAATAAATGCATTGTAACTGTTAAAAAAAAAAAAAAAAAAAAGAATAATATTAGATGTAAATAGAAATAATAAATTAAATAATAAAATTAAATAATATTATAATATTCTTCTTTAAAGAACCAATTCTTTATTTAATATTTATAATTCTATAGTTGGAATGTTTTATTTGAATAGACTTCATGTTCGATCATTCATGTAATAATAAAATAAATTCATTCATGAATAAAAATAAACTGTTAATGTAAAAACAATAAAAAAAACACCCCAATGACCTACAAAGCACATGCATTTCATAACAGCGTACGCATCAGACTGTGTTATGCAATTCTTTAGCATTATCACCATGTACTTTACAGTACATTCATCATGTTACAGCACCTTATTTACGCAGTATTCATCATATAGTCTATTTGTCGCCTTGTAATTCTGAACATATACATCAAAGTCTGTTATGATGCCCCTTGAGGCTTCCCACTGGTTCACAGCCTTGCAGACTAGAGCTTAATAATACACTCATGTTGCCTGCTTTATCACAACACAGTGTTGATACACTCCTGACACGCAGCCAAGTCAAGCCCTGGTGATCTTTCACCTTTTAAAAGCATTCATTTATGTCATAACCCCGGATCTAATGCCATTAATTGGATACGTCACGAGTGCAGTGATGACTTTAAGGTCAACTCCAAAGTGTTTACAAGATTCTGGCTAAACCCGTGATAAATTCACAGTCAGCAGGCAAGGGTATGCTCTATGCTTTAAAGGGGTAGTTCACTCAAAAATGAAAACTCTGTCATCATTTACTCACTTCTTTCTCAATAAAAGATAATTTGAAGAATGTTGTAAACCTGTAACAATTGAAAATGGTTATCAGGTTTGCAACTTTCTTCGAAATATCTTCTTTTGTGTTCAACAGGAGAAAGAAACGCATAAAGGTTTGAAGCCACTTCAGGGTGAGTAAATGAGTTCATTTTTGGGTGAACTATCCCTTTAATCCCCTAGAGAGGACAAAACTGACAAGACGGGACGCTGAATATTAGAAAGAGACAGGGGGATCTGTGATGCTAATGGGTAAGATGAGAATGTTCCAAAAAACACATCGAGCACGAGGCTTGGCAATTAGCTGTTTGCTAGAGGTGAAAAATGAAGCGTATCGACTGCTGCTGTAAATAGAGACATCTCGGTTTTCAGCAACCCTCCCCCATCCGGCTGGAGCGGCCCGAAACAGATCACATGATGAACAGAAAATACCATACAGGCCACCCACTCGCCCTGTGGAGGACTCCTCTGATACTCCCAGGTGCATTCAGACTGACTGACAACTGCAGCACTGCAGGCTTAATATAACAAGTGGCTGATACTAGCGATATGACATTCCCATTAGTTATATTTTGGTTCACATTCAAGGCTGGGATTGTTCTGGTGTTAGCTTTCAGAATGAAGATTAGGGTAACACTTGTTAGGATTATACAACTGAAGCAAAGCTGTGATCCTCCACCAGTGTTGAGTGTAATTAGTTACATATTAATAATTACTGTAATTAAATTACTTTTCTACTACACTGTAAAAAAATACTGGGTTCTACACAATCAATTTGTGTTGGATAACATGAAGGAATTAAGTTAACTTATAAGTTTTTACACATTTAAGTGGATTGAGCATAACACAATTGAGTCCCCCCCCCCCCCCCCCTTCCAAAAAAAAAAACAAGATTTGTGTTGTTTCAGCTCACTTCAAAACAGTTTGAACAAAGAACAAACATCATTTATTTATGATCTTTGATTGTATAAAATGAAAAAGAAGGGACTATGTTCAATTTGCAGGTAGTTTAATTACAGTTAGTTGTAATGTACTTGATTTAAATCCTGTACATTATTGTACACTCAAAAAAAAACAACACAATTCTTGAGATTTTATTGGGACAACTTAATCTTTTTATGTTCAATGCACATAAATTTGGTAAAAGTGTTAAGTTAATAAATTTGTGTTAGGGCAACATGAATGAATTGTGTGGAACCCTCATTTTATACAGTGTAACAGTTGTTTACAAATCGATTCAGAGACACTGATTAATAGTTTTTGGTTATACAAATATATTTTGCAGATCTTTTTTTTTTTGACTATAGAAGATTACATGTGCAACCCAGGCTCATTCTAAAAACGTATACTTTTTTTTTAACGTTTTTGTTTTCGCGAACCCACCAGAGGCCGCTGTGTATGCTTTTTCAGATCTCAAATTTCTCTCGCATAAGTCCCTAGAGGCCACTGTTGACTGACTGACTGACTGACCCTCCTCCTTCCCCACACATAAACCAATAATGTTTTATTTTTTGGCTTCTGTTTTTGTCTTACCCACTATCTGGAGCCTTCATCACTAGACTCGAACCCCATTATTGTGGTCAACTCCTCTCTGCATCTCAAGTCCACCAACATACATGCCGAGCTACTGGACAAACTGGTAACAGCGGGAAAGTTGTTCACACAGAGGTAGGTCAGCTGGTAAGCATGAAAAGGAACCGTGTCATACCTTCCAATAGTGTTTGTTTTCAAAAACGAACTGCAGCCATATGTACTTCTTACTACATAGTTCACGATCTCCAGAAATGTATATAGGGCTACGTTTTCAGAATGAGCCTGTGTTGTACATGTATCAGCATGATTCCACATGCTTTAGAAAAATTAAATAATTACAGTAGTCCATGAAAATATAAGGTATACTTTTAGAGAAGAAATTGGGCACATATATACTGTATATGATTTGTTGTTCAACTAAAGAATGTTACATTTTTGTAATGTTACACAGTTGCACATGCCTAAAATAAGAACAATGAAATAAGAAAACGGTCAATATATACAGTGGGTACAGAAACCCCCTTAAATGTTTCACGCTGTCATATTTCAGCAATTTGTTAAAATCATTTAAGTTAAATTTTTCCTTATAAATGTACACACAGCACCCCATATTGACAGAAAAACACATAATTGTTGTCATTTTTGCAGATTTATTAAACTTAATATATGATTTTAGCAAATGCCTGCAATATAACAAAGGATTAGGGGGGTCTGAACACTTTCCATACCCTCTGTATATACATATATACACATACATACACACACACATATATATATATTAGTGATGCACGGATGGTGGTTATATCCGCAGGCGCAGCGGATAATCTGCGGGTCGAGTAATAAAAAATACATTATGATTAGTTGCGGGTGGGTCGCGGGTGGATGAGTTTAATTATTAATGATTTTTGCTTTGTACTTTTTAAACACATTTGTTAAAGCAGAAATGGAGGCGAAACCGATCCGAGAGAAACTTTAAAAAGAAGAATTAATGACAAAACAAAAGGAAGGAAAGAAAAGTGCCGCATTTTTTTCGTTTTAGCAAAGGTTAACGAGGTTGAATCAAGTCAGACAGGTCCGTCCACAAATGCATCCACATAACTTCCAGTGGTATTTTTTTGTGTGTTAAGATTTACAGTAAATTGATTTGAAGTAAAGTAGTCAAGTAATTACATGGCTTTTTGAGTAATTAAGTTACTTTTCAGACAGTAATTAGAAAAGTGATTTAAATATAGTTTTAATTACGTAATTAATTGCTCTTTAAGGAGACAAAAAGGCTGTTTATTTAGCATATATGGTATTAAAGATATTAATGCACTGTTGCTAAACTTTTGAAGTTGTTTGAATGAATAAATGAATGAATGATGCATGATTGCGTGCTGGACTGCTATTCTGTGGACATTTCCACACCACTAAACATGACGTTGGCACAAAACAAAACATGATTGGTTGCTTGGCCTGTCAGTTATATAATAATTTGGACAGTCCTAGACCTTCAGTCTGTGAGGATTAGAGATAGTTACATGTAATTTTGCATATTTAATTATAAATACTATAGCAAGTACGTGGAACAAGGACACCTAAAAATAAAGTGTTACTGAAAATATTTTCAGAGTTGATAATAAAAACCATTAATCATACAGCACCAATAATAAAGCAGCAAATCAACATGAGTAATGATGCTTTAAATCATAGGGTTAAATAAAAATTTTAAATTTACATAAAAAAAAGTTATTTAAAATGAATTTTCCGTAACATTGTCTTATATAACTTATATTAATATATTATTAGCTTATATTATATTATTAACGTATATTTTATTGTTATACAATAATTATGAAGTAAATGAAGCTTTGGTAAGCTGAAGTGACATTTTAAAAATAAATAATACAAGTATGCAAACGTATATAAATTGCAGTGTAAATGGAAGTGATCCAAGTGAAGCAAAACCCATTGATCTGCTAAAAATGGAAATTAATTAAATTTAGGTAAACCATCAATTAATGTATTTGGAAATGGGCAGAAATAAAGATGAGTGATTTTGACTGCTCAAAGTCAGAAACAGCACAGCTTGTGAGTTGCTCCTGGTCAACACTGGTGAGAATTTACCAACTGTGGTCAGATCAGGGATAAACCACAAACTGGCGGCAGGATGTTGTGCGCCCAAAGCTCATTGATGCACAAGGCAACAAAGGCTATCCAGTCTGGACAGAGCTGACAGAGGCTCTATTGTGGCACAAGTCACGCACAATTTTAATGATGTATGGGTCAAATGTGTCACAAATGAAACACAAAACACATGAAGTTAAAGTCAGTATTATTAGCGCCCTTTGAATTTATTTATTTATTTTTTCGAATATTTCCTGAATTATGTGTAACAGAGGAAGGACTTTTTCACAGTATTTCCGATAATATTTTTCTTCTGGAGAAAGTCTTATTTGTTTTATTTCGGCTAGAATAAAAGCTTTTTTATTAAAATAAAAAAAAAAAACATTTTAAGGTCAATATTATTAGCCCCTTAAGATATATATATATATTTTCTGCTAGACTACAGAAAGTAGACAAACTATTATGTTAAGAAAATGTGTGAGCTTTTCTCCATGAAACAGAAATATACAGAGGAAAAATATACAGGGAGGCTAATAATTTGGGAGGGCTACTAATTCTGACACCTGGTCTGATAAGTGCTGTTTTATTTCCTATTATGTGGATGACAGTGTGTGCTGCATGTGTGTGCCCTTTACCAGGCTGCACTGTAGGTTGATGTATAAAAATCACACCGCTCAAGTAAACATACTTTTCCTTCTGTTTACACTTTGCTCCTGCAGTTTACACTAGGTGTGTACTTAAAAACAATACACACAAACAGACATTTTTAGGTGTGTGCTGTAAACAAAAAGCTGATGTTTAATCTGCTGCAAACCCCAGGAAACACTGTTTTGTCACATTTTCCAGTAATTTCTGTAAAGTATAATTTCAGGCAGTCCAAACACGACACAAAGAGATCGAGACTGCTGTTCTGGTTTCAAATATTCATGGCAGTTTTACAAATTTGCCGAACAGTGAAAATGCACCTGGCATTTTGAAAGTGTGTGAATGTGGAAGAATGTTAAACAGTCGTGGCCGCATGATTGATCTGGAAACCATTCATTTCTTTGCACACAGAGACTTAAAATGAATCAGGCCTTGACCTGCTGGAAGCCTGCTAATGCCCTCTCTCGCTGGTTATCATTTAGCCATGGGAGAGCTGGTTAATAGACATTTGAACTAGATTTCCAACACAAATATACCACTGAGTTAAGACAGGCCCGAGTACAAAATGCAAAACCAATTTTCTCTGCGGTAAAGCCTCTTGCTCGATACTAAACTGCAGCCTGTGGAAAAATCCAGCAGTTTGAGCGAAAGAATGAGCAGTTAATCCAGTCTGAGAGACTGGAATAACATCCCAGGTTAACTGGTGCTGAAAATATTGATGTGGTGGTGTAGTGTTTGTGATCAAAATCATCAGTTGGTTATGCTGTAAGATCATCTCTGAAACAGTTCTGGCCAGGAACAGACAGACATCGATATTTACAGATTATCATGATGAATCACGTCTCAATTGCAAATGAATATTTGCATGCATGATGTGACATATTTATAACTGCAAGATGCAATTCCAACTGATTAACTTTGGTACAGCTCTAAAAATGCATGCTTGAGAGCTGAAATTCACAGATAAGCTGTTGACATTTCATTACGCACATGTGCTATTTTCTCCCCAAACACTGTGAACTAGCCTAAAAACAACTTCAGTGCTGCGATATACATTTAAAATGGTGTTGTTTCTTAGCAAAGGAGCTTACAGAAAAGTTTACTTTATATTCTGAGTCATCTCAAAATCTCCAAAAACTTCTCCCGTAGGCATGGGCAGGTATACGATTCGGACAGTATGATAACCTTGGATAAAAACATCATGGTTTCGCTGTATTGTAATTACTGCTCTAAAAAATATTCTTTTTTTCTGGATAAGAAACAAGAACTTTTTTTCGCTTTAAACACAATGGCAAAGTATCTGAAATCACATACTTACATACTGTATTAGGGTTGGGTGATGTCGAACAATTTGGCATCGTACGATAATGTGAAACATTATTTATAAATAATTAATTAATTCATAATGAATTAATTATTTGTAGCCTACCATTTTAATAACCTGACCCACATGGTCTTTAACCCATAAACAAATCATAAATAAATAAAGATAAGTTACACACAAATTATCACCTTTCAATCACTCTGTGTTGTTATAATGGCGTCGACAAACTTGGTTGGTAAAAAGGTGCCCAACCAACAGTATCTGAGGTTTTCCCCAAAAATTGCTAAGTACAAGCGTGAAAGCGAATGATTGAAGCAGTGTATTGACCCACTGACTGCCTGGACCTGCTGTCTCCAGACAGTTTGTGTGTGTGTGTGTGTGTGTGTGTGTGTGTGTGTGTGTGTGTGTGTGTGTGTGTGTGTGTGTGTGTGTGTGTGTGTGTGCATGTGTGCGTGTGTGTAGTGGGCAGTAGTGTGGACTGAGAGCTGTTCAGAAATGCTAGGTGACATGCCAGAGTGGATGTGGAACATTTTTGTCCTAAAATGCCATTTAAAATCTAAGATGTAATAGTGTAAACGGGGCCTAAGTATATATTTTTCGCAAGTGGATTTGCGACGGGGGTGGGGCAGAGGATCGCGATGCCAGCTCAGCATCGTGGTGTCTATCGGCCATCAGCGATGGACGTTGGCATCGTCTATCGGCCCAACCCTATACTGTATAGTACACAAAAAAACAGTATGTGAGCAGAGTAGTATGCCCGAATTCATAGAATTTGAAAAACAGTATGCGAGAAGTACCTGGATGACCTACTACTTCTGGCAAGATTCTGAAGTGTGCATCCGATAGACGCTACGTTGTCTCATGATGCACCAAGAGAGAATTCATAAATGGCAGTGTAGCGGGTATGTCACGTGTTGATGACAAGATAGTAGTACTTCTGAGCTCTATTCATACGGAGAACGAACTTTTCTATCGGTCAAGTAGTAAATTCAAATGCAGTACCTACTGAGTAGTAGGCTATTTCAGACACAGCCAATATATTTTATTTTGAGAATCATCTAAAATATTTTGAAACAGTAAACATGTCAAGCTAAAAAAAAAAATGAATTATTGACTTAATTAGTGATCTTAATTAGTTTCAAGAACACAGATTTCTTTACAATTTAAAACAGCACCTTTTCTGCTGGAGATACTGTAGTCCTAAAAAAATTAAAAATAAAAATCTTACATATACCGTAGGATCGATACTGTAAAATAGAATATGTTGGTGGTTTTAAAACCTTGACTTTTCCAAGCTGCGGTTATCCCATTTTCCAGTCATATCTAAAGCCCTGCTCACACTGTGAGATTTCAGCCTCGATTTTGTCATCCGAGACAAATTTGGGAAATCCTGGAATTCCGGGATTCCTGGAATCCTAGCCTAAAATCAGTGATCTTTGATCGTTGGCTTGACATGTTCACAGACAGCCATTTAGTGCCTGTTGCGATCAGATTTTTCCTCCGATGAAGTTCTGGCAGTGTCAGAAGATTTCAGACACTTTCCTGCAGTGATGACAACAGCTGCAATTAGCGTCAATCCAAGAACCAATGGGAGCTCCGAATTTGATGACGTAATCCATGCAACAATTCAAATGACCGTGGGGAAATGTCAAAACAGTTTTTTCTTCCTGGTTTTATTATTGAGACACACCGTGTGCAAAACTGCTACAGACTGTTTACAATTTCTGTGAGGAATCATTTCAGAAAGCGGAATAGTGAAAGTGTCACGGGTGGATGACGTCAAACTCCGGGGGCGTATTCTTTCGTGTTTGGCGCATCTTCATTGTTGTTCAGTCTGACTTTATGACAGCTGAGATCTTACAGTGTGACATGGGAGCCATGTTCATGCAGTCTGACATGCTACAATCGTTCAGGATTATAAAAAATCCCACAGTGTGAGCTGGCCTTAAGATGTAATGTTTTTGGAAATTCATCTACTGTGATTAATAATGCAATTTTGGAGGTGAGAAAGTATTAAAATGGCTATGACAATGGGGGAATAAGTATTGAATATGTCATGTTTTTTTCATGTAAAACCCAAACAATACAAACATAAACATGAAAAAATAAATAAATAAACAAACTGAGAAATGAGTTATATTTAATAACAATGGAATGACACAAAGAAAATGTACTGAACTACTGAAATGTGTTTAATACTTTATATAAAAGGCTTTTTTTGGTGATGGCAGTTTTAAGACGCCTCTCATATGGAGAATGAAGTCACATGTATTGCTCAGGTGTGAGTTTTTCACAGACTTCAACAGAGTGTAAAAATCTTGATGGTTCTGTAAATCTCATCAATCAAATCTGATCTTTATTTTGTATTTTCAATTGGATTCAAGTCAGGTGATTGTCTGGGCCATTCTACAGCTTGATTTTCTTCCTCTAAAAGCATTTGAGTTTCCTTGGCTGTGTTTTGGATCATTGTCTTGCTGAAATATCCACCCTGTTTCATCTTCATTATCCTGCTAATGTAGATTTTGCACTGAAACAGTTAATATTCATTTACAATGACAAAGGGGAGAGGCTTTGCTAAAAAAAAAAAAAAAAACTACTGAGAGATTCAGCTGCAGTCTAGGCTTTCACTGCCTTTCTACACCTTCCTTTCATCATGTGTTCAATACTTTTTCCTGTGGCACTGCATTTAATTACACAAAATTTATAAACTAATTTGTTTTATTTTATTTGCGTACTGTACATGGATTTCTTTGGTTGTTACCAATATCCAGTGAAAATTTCAAGTCAACAGCATTGTTAGAAATATGTTTAAAATATGTAGAAATAAGTAAAAGGGTGATGTGTTCAACATTTCCCCCACTGTATATTATGAAAAACGTTGATAGTATTGGTAAACACTCATCCTTGACTCAACAATTGCAGAAAGAATGTGTGTACTGTATCAGACCAAAACTGGCCTGGAGCTTACATGGATAAATTAGACTTACAAGCAAACAGCCAAAAATCGTTCTTGCATCCAAGATGCCAGAATGCTGTTCCGGATCATTTCAGCTCATTTTGACCCCTGCTGGTCCTTGTTGAACTGCCAACTTCAACCTGAAAGAAGAGCAATGTTACAATAATTTTTTATGGCAATAATATAAACAGCATAATCTGTAATGTATATAATATATAAACTGGAATGTTGGGATAACATTTGACAAATCTAAATAAGAGTAGTTTTATTTGCACATTTCAAGTGTTATCACCATACTAAAAAAAGGAAAGGAAAAGGGCTTTGTGAATGTGGATGCAATTTTGCTAAAATTATATTATGCTGCTTCTTGCAGATTTCACTGCTGTTTCAAAGTGACCTGTCCAGTGGGAGGACACAGATAAATGTAACTTACAAGGTTTTTAAACATTCATTGCAGAGACTCCAGCAGATCTGAAAACAAATAGTCACCTTAGAATCATAAGGTTCTATCTGACAAAATTGAGATTTTCACATATTCTTATTAAACGAGTGAAGCCAAGCGCATCAAATGAAATGGTAATTAAAAGAGAAAAAAGAAAAATAGAATAAAGATATATTTTTGTATTAGACCCCCAGCTCTACATCCACAACTTCATGCATTGTGTAAAATTAGGCTTTCCAATCTTCGTGTTCAGTCCTTTACTTCCACTGTATCTGTTCAGCTGAGGGAACGGAACCAACCCCGTGGTATCAGACACAGCGATATTCCAAGATGGCTGTGCTCTAGGTCTGACATCTATAGTTAAACATGCCGTTTTCTTCTAAATGGTTACATTAATCAAGTTTGATTAATATATTTTTATTAAAGAGGAATCCAATGTACAAAATAAACCGACTGCTTAATTTCCACTTTAAGACTTTTAAAGACCTTATTAAAATCATTATGAACTAAATTTCAGATGTATACAGCCCTTTTTTATTATATATTATAAGTTATTTCTTAGCCACAAGTTTTAAATAAATGGTCAAAACAAGCAAACCTTAGTTGTATGCATACACATTTCACATACAAATCTATAAAAACAATAACAAACTAAATGTCCTCAGCATATATAGACTATAACTACACAGAGAACTTTTAAACAAACATTATTGTAAGGACAATAGTTAAACCATATTGGTAAATATAGTTTTGTAAAAGTTCTATTGAGATGGATTGTAGGTGATTGGATGCATGTTGGTCAGATTGGGTCGTTTTTAATGGACAAAGGAAAATTAAGACCAGAACAATTTTTTAAGACCTACAAGACAAAATTTCAGAGAATTTAAGGCTTAAAATTGAGTTTTTTGAAATTTAAGACATTTTAAGAGTTAAGACCCTGCGGACACCCTGAATTATATAAATGTTCCATAAACAAAAACATCATGGGGTGTCAATAGGTCTGGATTACCTTGAGGCAATATGAATGTGACAAACTTTTCCCACCTTCCAGTAACCTCGCCAGGGCTAGTTATTTAATGAGGTCTTGCCTAAAAATAACGCTGATTTACATGCTGTCTGGAGTGTTCTGTGTGAGCTCTGCTGGAATGGCTGTCCTGAAGGTGATGTAAATCACCAATCCCGTGTTTCAGGGCTTCAGTGACTGACCTTTTGCCACTTGAAGGGGTTGCGAGTGATGTCATCCTAACAAATGCTTACAACTCATGGAGAGACTCTAGACAAGGACTAACCAGAAAAGCAATTGCTTCCTGGGGGACATGAAGCGTGCTAACATTAAAATAAAGCTTTATGTATATAGTTGTTTGTGGCAAAATGTTGATTTTCTGGGCCACTGGAGCAAAAATAAAGCAGAAACAGAAAGGTTGATGAGTGCCGCATAATTTGTTTAGATATGTCTGAAACCTCAGTTATAAAGAATCAATTATATTTCAAGGTCAGTTCTATGTGATTACAGCTAGTAAGAAAACAGCCATATCACTGTTGCAAAACCATGGCACAAATAGAGGTATATTAAGCATTTTAGAGTGCAAAGGAGAGTGTTGATGAACAAAAATAAACATATTTGGCAAATTACTGATGTGACAGTGTTGACAGGTTATAAAAAGGGGAAAGTGTAAATGATGAGTGAAAGCATGTGATAGAGGAGGGTATGTAAAATCCACAAAAAAACTGAAATCATCAAATCAACTCTTCATCTTCACACTTTACACTTAA